>NC_133514.1:51583020-51883750 GCF_049354715.1 Callithrix jacchus | reverse complement strand
AGCAAGCATAAAATGTGTAATGATCAAATAAGGGTAATTGGGAGATCTATCACATCAAACATTGATCATTTCTTTGAATTGGGTATATTCCAAAACTATTCCTCTATTTATTTTGAGATATACAATAAATTATTGTTAACTATAGTCTCCCTATTTTTCTGTCAAACACTAGATCTTAGTCCTTCCATCTAACTGTATTTTTTTTTAACCAGGGCTTCTATCATTTAGAAGATGAAAATGTGTGTGAGATTTAAAAAGTATTCTCAGAAACAATGATAATTGAATCCCCAGATTTACTTATAACAGACTTACTTAAAGAAAGTTAATAAATGCAGCTTTCATAAAGTTACATCTGTTAACATTCATGCTTCAAGTCTCTTTTCCAGCATAAAATATAAGCTAAATAAGTTGAAATGCATAGATCTTAAATGTACAATTCAATGAGTTTTGGCAAATTATGCATCTAGGATTCCATCATGAGAATCAGGATCTGGAACATTTACATTAATCAGAATGTTCCTCATATGCCTTTCAGTCAGTCCTCACCTCTTCCAGAGATTTAAGGATATCAGTAGGCCCTAGGTATCATAAGCACAAAGAAAGAATCACTCGCAGATACCTTATAGTCAAACTACTGAAAGCCAAAGATTAAAAGGAAGTTTTTAAAGAAGTCGGAAAAAAAGAATACATTAAGTAAGAGAGGACAAAGAAAAACTTGATGACTTATATCATCAAAAACAATGGAAGCTAGAAGGTGCTGGAACAACAGGTAAGAATGCTGAACTGAGGGGGGTGGCAGAAAATTTCAACCAAAAATTTTATATCTAGTAAAATTATCCTTTGAAAATGAAGGTAAATTGTAAATATATTTTCAGACAAACAAAATCCAAGAGGATTCACAGCCAAAAGGAATGCTAAAAGTTCTTCAGGAAGGAAAATCACACTAAATAGTAACTCTGATCTACAGGAAGAAAAGAAGAGAAAAGAAGAAAAGAAATGGCAAATATGTGAATAAATATAAAACGTGTGCCCCGCCAGCTGAAGTCAGGCTGAGTCCCACTGGCTCCCAACCTCCTTCAAAAAGGTACATGTTCCTTTTCACTTGAGAGGGACTTCTGTATTTGACATATATACATATATATGCATATGCATATATGTAGGAATATATAAGCCTGGGAATCCTTTTACCAACAGTTTTTTTTTTTCCCACCAATCACTTGGTGGGCAACAAATTCATTGAATTGGAAATGTTGTCTTAAAAAGAAATCTTTTTGCTAAGTTGTCTAGACAATGACCGAACTACCTTTGCCTCTGAGCAGCGATTCATATTCCAGCCACAGCGGCAACCTCGGTGCTAATCATGCAAGATGCTTGTCTCTGAATTGAAAACAGGTCCACAACACCCTAGCACCAGTTACTGTCCAATCAAGACATATCAAAGCAAATCCCAAACACACACCCTTGTCTTAATTAGTTCACATGGTCAGCTGCTAGTTAATCCTCAGGACAACCCAACTTCCTGGCGAACTGCACATGTCATGGACCAGCAACAACTTTCCCAGTTCCCAGATTGCTTGCCAGTGTCAGTCTGTCTTTGGCTATCCACTGGGCTCACTCTTTGATTTAGTTCTGGCTTCCAAAACGTAACTCGGCTTCTGACCCTTAGTAACTGATGTCTTTGGACCTCTAGCTCTGACTACCTAGATTCCAAATTGCTTTTGTGGTCCAAAGTTCCATCCTTTACATCTCTTAACCACTTCCTCACCATTGTAACAATTGCTGACTGCATGCTTCATGCCAGAGTTAAGTTACTTGCTATATGGTGACAGAGGAAAACAACACCCAGTCCCTGCACTGGATGCCCTCAAGTTTCAGAGGGGATGACGGGCCAGCTAGTTGATTTAAGGGTACGTGGGTGTTCTAAAGACTTAAGGTTCCAAGAATTGTGTGTTGCTCTACAGCAGCAATAAGGATTATAAATATTTTGGAGTCCTCCTGCAATCTATAATAATAAATCTTTCAGCTGATTAATTAAATAGGGGAAACAGACAAAGAAATCTTTTCACACAATAAAAATCGTTTTTACTGACTACTCATATTATCCTTTGTACTGTGTTGAAGATTGAATTCTCTGTTACTTAACTACTTATGTGATAGTTCAAGTCCTTCAGAATCTCTGTGACTTACTCTCTTGCTACATACAATTGGCGATTGTCTCAGGGAAGGAATCCTGGTAGGTTGCTCTTGCCGGGTCATTGTTGTTTACCTGAGCAGTGTATCCCAAGGACCCTCATTAAATAATTTTCAATTAATTACTGAGTCTTTGAAGAGTGCTGGGCTTCACAAACCCTGTTGTGCATTGAAGCCCCTTGGGAATCTTTAAGAATAGGATAAATACCAGACTCCACCCCCAGAAGTTATGATTTCATTTTTCTGGGGTGGGGATGAGATCATGGGTATATTATAAAAGTTCCCTTGGTAATTCCACAGCTAGCCAGGGCTGAGAAACACTGCTGGAGATTCTGGATGAAGGAGGCTTGAGCCCAGCTCAGCTCATGAAGTGCTTGAGGAGTGCATGAGGGCGGCATATGAGAGTAGCAGCACCCTTCTTCTTACTAAACACTTAACGTGAGTCTCACTTTTTCAAGATCATTACACTTCTTTGGTACCATACAGAATAATAAAATATATGTGGGTACTATAAAAATAAATGTGTTGTTATGGGTTAAATTGTGTCCCCTTCATATGCTAAGTTCATATGTCAAAGTCCTAACACCCAGTACCTCTGAATGTGACTGTCTTTGGAGATAGAGCCTTTAAAGAGGTAATTAAGGTAGCACGAGGTCATAGAGGTGGGCCCTAATCCAGTATGCTTGCTGCCCTTATAAGAAGAGGAGATTAGGACTTGGACAGGCACAGAAGGAGGACAACAGGGAGACAACAGAAAGAAGACAGCTATCTGAGAAAGGCCTCAGGAGAAATCAAACCTGAAGACACCTTGATCTCAAATATTCAGGTTCTAGAACTGTGAGATAATAAATGTCTGCTGTTGAAGCCACTCAGTTGATAGCATTTGTTACAGCAGCCAGAGTAAATGAATATGTAAGGTATTGCATAAAAAGAAAGGCAGAACTGTGAAGGAGCTCCTGAAACCTCAGGATTTTCTTAACCTAATCAAAGACACATTTCAAAGTTCTGTGTATCTTTAGCTTGATAACCATGTACGGTACTGGTATTGTGCTAGATGCTTATGGATAGCACCTGTCTTTGAGTAACACATAAACCAGAGGGAAATTAATGCCCTCAAAGCACAATCACTTCATCCTTTGGGTTCCAAAGTTGTAAAGTAGCACTATCCAAAATGTTGCCTGTATGCTCCACAGGGTCCCTGTGAGCAGATGATGCTTTAATGCACTCAACATGTTTTGGGAAGTGTTAACACACTGTACAAAACCTCGGAATGACAGACAACTTATCACACCCTCTAAGAGCCAAGTCTGACTCTGCAAACTTCATGTGGGTCCACATCACTACTGGGAATAGAAATGAAGCAACAAAACACATCTGCCCTGGAAGTGCACCTGACTGAGTCACTCATGCAAAGGGTGGGTACTGGTTAAGCTTCTTATTTATCCTCTTGTCCTGGTTTTTTTTCTGTTCTGTTTTGTTTTCTGAAAAACTCACCAACTAGAAATGGGGACTCTGAGAAAATGGGATATGCAAAAATATTGAAGAACATCCAGTATCATTATGTGATAAAAGAATCCGAGTATGTCAAACCATTACTTTGCCCTTCATGGCAACTTCCATGAGGATGAGGCCCATGTTTATTTGTACATATTTATATACTTAGCCCAGAGAATTACATGGCCCAGAAAGGAAGGCCAGTCAATATTTGTTAAAAGAATAATTACATTAGCGTATGCACACCTTCCTAGTGAATCTACTGCCTTTCAGCTTCCTAGCTAAATGTTTTATTAGGTTTTCAATGGACTGAATTGATGTGTTCATGCAACATCAGTTCATTGCACATTTTCAAAGCACAAGGCACATGCCATGCTACGTGGTATGAAAACACAAAGAAGGCATGGCTGGCCCTTAACTACTCTATAGTTGGTTACAATCCAGTCCTTCAGTCACAACACATCAACAGCCTCCCAGTGACTGCAATGAGACCCAGGAACTTTTAAAATATTTGTGTCTTTCTTTGATATTTTAGTTTTCAGATAAAATCTTCTCTTTCCTTATTTATTCATCTATTCAACAGAATTTATTTACACTTGATCTTTGTGTCCTACAACCACATTTTTTAAAATGGTCCCAATTAAATTACGTTGCCAAAAATTAAAAAATGTGATGGAGTTAAGGTTGTAAATATCAATATCAAGCTAGTCTCCCCTTGTAATTAAAACCTACTAAGCAATGTTTGACTTTTATTTCTCTTATAAATTGAAGCAAAAATGCATTAATCATTATCCTTTACACTTAAAAATATTTAATGTCTTCCCTCCCATGGCTACCATAGCTAATAATATCCTTATTACCAAATGCATTTGGGTGATATTTATATTTTAAATATGCTGGATAATATTGCTTTAATATTCTTAAATAGAATTGATTGGAATCCCATTTTAAATAGAATATAATGCTTTACAGTGTTTTTATATGTGTATTTTTCTACCATATTCACTTTTTATCTCTCAACTGCTATAACTTTCTAAAAAATGTCCACACCTGGAGAACCCATTCTAATCCTTTAGAGGAAATTGCCACCAAAAAGACAGAGCTGCCCCTTGACTTTTAGTTCCCAAGGAAAATTAGTATTTTCCAGAACTGTTTACATAGCTATGTTCCACCAAAACCACATGGCCAGGTGCAGTGGCTCACGCCTGGAATCCCAGTGCTTTGGGAGGCCAAGGTGAGAGGATTACTTGGGTCCAGGAGTTTGAGGCTGCAGTGAGCTATGATCACATAACTGCACTTCTGCCTGGGCAAGAGAGCAAGATCCTAACTCTAAAAAGAATTAAAAAAAAATACAAACATCTATATAATGGAAGAAAGATAGGTCACCAATGCTGTTTATTGTCTTATCCCTTTGTAAAAGAAAAAAAAAATGTTTTAGGGGAGAATTTAGCAACTTGTGCCCTGTCTTTGAAGGTAAAATATTTTCAAGGGTGTATAAACCTGTGTGATTATTACTTATAGCTTTCAAAAACCATTTTTAGCATCCCCTTTAAGTTCTGTAAGTGCTCCATTATGATATCTAAACATCAGCTAACCTATTTACCACAATGTCTAATGAGCGGCTTTGTTTCTCATGTACAATATTTCCATAAACTAGAGGAATACCTTTAAAACAAGAAACAATCTAAATTCCAATAGGACACTTAGAGCAGTTTATTGTTGATCAAGTATCTTAATCTCCACAAAGACAATGTAAGAAGCCCATCAGAGTTCTTTGGATTCTAACTTTTAATCAAATTTAATTTCCATTTAATAATTACATAGATGTAAACACCTCTTTGAACAATTTAAATGTAAATGTCTGGTTTTCATTGTACATTCTTGGGGACCAGCTCAGGTACTGACTTTGGCTGATTTTTTAAAAACCCCTCATTATGAGAATATGAAAATAAAAGCATCTTTAAACCAGAAAATAGGCAGCCATCCTTTTCTAACTACTAGTCTGTAAACCAATGTAATAGTTGATTTGACTTTACATTGGTGCTGATTATCAAGGCATTCTTTAAAGATATTAAGTTATTCATTTAGGCCTAGCACAGTGGCTCATACTTCTAATTCCAATACTTTGGGGGGGGCCAATGTGGGAAGATCACTTGAGCCCAGGAGTTTGAAGCCAGCCTGGACAACACAGTGAGACCCATCTGTACAAAAAATTTAAAAATTCTCTAGGCATGATGGTGCACACCTGTGGTCCCAGCTACTCTGGAGGCTGAGGTGGGAGGATTGCTTGAGCCAGGGCAGTTAAGGCTGCAGTGAGCTGTGACTGCACTACTGGACTCCACCTTGGGCAACAGAGTAAGACCCTGTCTTAAAAAAAAATCATTTATTCCAAAATTTTCAGATTAAATATTTTATTTCTTTATTTCTGTAATTCCCAGAACCTGTGAGTATGTTACTTTACAAGGCAAAAAGGACTTTGCAGATGTGATTAAGTCCATTATGTTGAGATTGAGAGATGATTGAGGACACCCCAAGGGGGCCCAGTGAAATCTCAAGGGTACCTACGTGGGAAAGAAGGAGGCAGGAGAGAGGTGACCTCGTGAACAAGACTAGGCCAGTCACTGCTGGCTTTGAAGACAGAAGGGGCCAGGAACCAAGGAAGACAGGTGGCTGTTGGAAAGAACAGCCTGTGGAAAGGACTCCAGCCCTCAACTTTAGCTCATTTCAGATTCCTAACCCACAGACCTATAAGGTAATACATTTGTATTGTTTTAAGTCACCAAGTTTGTAGTCATTTATTACAGCAGCAATAGGAAAGTAATACAGTAAAGTCATCAACACTTGATCTTGATTTTGCCATTCTATTAACTTGAATTACTAATCAAAGGTCATCCGCATACCAGAAAAAATGTAAATTTTAAAACAATTTGGAAGGCTGTGTTAGAGCAGGTGGACGAGCAGCTGCCCATCAGCGTTCCCGTGCTCACTCCCTGATGGTGTAAAATGAGATGTAACTTTCTAATTCATTAGGAACATTTAGAGTCCACCTGGGTGGTCTCATGTAAGATCTAATCAGAAATTAAACGGTCCTTTTATATGGTGAGATGAGAAATTAGGAGATGCCCATTACAGAGGCTTTTAATGAGCTGGAGTGGTTCCCAAAGACTGTACTATTTTAATTCTCAGATGTGTCATTTCTCCTAAAGTAGAGGCCGCTCAAAAACATAAAGTTCCAAAATCCTCAGTCAAGGCATTATCGAGGAATACAAGAAAGCTAATGGACTTTAGGAAACCTGCAGTGGGGCTTAAGAAACCAAGAGATGGTTTGCTGGGTCATGAATATAGAGGTCATGTACCCAGTCCCTGGGTAACCCTGCAGCATCTGCTGAGCATTACAGTTCTGAGGCACCTGTACCCGCTGTAGGAGCTAGTGAAGTCCAAATGACAGCAATCCAGGGCCCCCCTCATTCCTCAGTTGTGGGCATGCCACCCTGGGTGGGATAGCAATCCAGGGCCCCCTCATTCCTCAGCGGCGGGCATGCCACCCTGGGTGGGACAGCAATTCAGGGCCCCCTCATTCCTCAGTGGTGGGCATGCCACCCTGGGTGGGACAGAAATCTGGGGCCCCCTCACTCCTCAGTGGTGGGCACGCTGAGTGGGACAGAAAGCTGGGGACCTCCTCATTTTTCAGTGGTGGGCATTTCACCCTGTGTGGGACAGCAATCCAGGGCCCCCTCATTTCCCAACACCAGGAACATCATCCTGGGTGGGACGGCGATCTGGGGCCCCCTCACTCCTCAGTGATAGACAGATCACCCTGGGTGATACAGCAATCCGGGATCCCTTCACTCCTCAGTGTGGGACATGCCACCTTGGCTGGCTCTTCCTTTGGTCTTCCTTCTCTGTGTGCTTCACCAAACTTCCCTGATTTCATGGAGGGCTCAAAAGAGAATATTCTCTGGCAATAAAGATGGAAGTTAATGAGTTAATGGTAATTAACTTACATCTGTAAAGTCCTTTTTGCCTTGTAAAATAATATATTGACAAATTATGGAGATTAAATAAATAAAATACTTAATATGAAAATTTTAGAATATATCAATAACATCATGTTTTAAAAGAATGCCGATAATCAATGCCAAGGTAAAGTCAAATCTAAAGGGGTGGGCCCCTTTCCTACTCTGTTCGCTTGGCTGTCTGACTGTAAGGGAAGGAACCCATTTCTATGTACACTAAGCTGCAGAACAGGAATGATCCTTGCAGCCTGGTATTTATAAAGATCTGTTTATTTGCATAGCGCTCTGTGGTAGACTTGAATTTCTTATGGAAAATAATAAACACGAACAAAAAACTCTTTAAGGCTGACAGCTTAAATTGAAACTGACCACATGTACACACGGTCAGCTTCATGTTTTAAATATTATTTTGAAAATGAAAACTTTCCAAGTGTTTCTGTAATGCTTCTTTGTTTCAGTCACAATTTGCCAATCAACTGCACGTCAGTTAGAAATAGCTTAGGCAATTCTGGTGACATTCTCCCCTTTTCCTTGTTCTCCCTTTCCACCCTGGCCTCTTTCCTCGGTATTCTTCTTCCTTCTCATTGTTTCTGTAGACCCAAACCAACAACAAAAGGACCGCTTATCAATCCCTCAATTTAGCAAATGTAATCAGCACTGTGGGTAAGAGGGAAGGAACTGAGTCCTGACTCTCTTTGTAGTTGTCATCCTACAGGGAAAGAAACAGGCCAAGAGTGGGCGGAGTAGGTAAGAGAATGGGATGACTGTAGGCAGAATCATGGGAAAGACACAGAATGTGGTCAGAGAGAGGGTCCGAGCGGAAAAGCAGGCACAGAGCAAGGACACAGGACGAGATCCAGAGGCAGAAAGGAGGCTGGAGGGCACTGACAACACGAAGGAACCAAAACCCAGACAATTTCCTTCAGGGGCCCCAGAGAGAAAGTGAACCCCTGAGAACCCCCTGCAAGGGATGGATATGGGGGGGTGGGGTCAAGGTACTTAACAAAGAGGAGTGCCTGAGAAATGCAATTCATTCATCAAAAATAAGTAATAAGTTATTCATTTAAACAAGTGATAACTCAAGGTGAAAAGAAAACAAATGCTGCGATTCTGAATCCAACCCTAGAAAAGGCAAAACCAAAAATGCACAAGAGCTGGTACTCTATCAAATAATGCAATGTCTTTTCACTGCAGGCAAATTCCTTCCCAGTTTTCATTCCCATGCATGTGGATTTGATATATTTATTTAGATCGTTCTTGTTAATGCTCTTGCTGGAAAAACTTCATCCTTTTGTTATTTCCTTCTCCCTTAATTATTGCTTTCTACAATTGTTTATTGCTTTATTTACTTTGTCCTGGTGATGTTTAAACAGGGAGTTGGGAGAGACACTGACAAGCTGAGGGTAGGTCAGAGGAGACCACAGGATTGATGGGTCAGGGTTAAAAACAGCCTCAGGTGGAAAAACCAGGTCCACCAGCCTGGAGAAAACCCTCACAAGACTCTGGCTTGCACATTGAAACATCTAAAAGAATTTCCAGGTTAGAGGGATGAGATTTAACTTTAAGATTTTTTCAAAGAACATAACTTGGACAAGTTAATAAAGTCACAAAGATGTGTTTTTGCCCTTTATGGTCAGAATTTCTAATTGTCAATTTGTTGTGTTGCCCTGGAATTCAAACTGCTCCTTATATTACTGGAAGTATTTTAGCAGAAATTGAGTGATATCTTATTAGTGGTAATGTAGAAAACTTGAGCATTAAGAATAGAGTTCTTCAAGACATAACCTCTAATGTCCCTTACAATTCTGAAAATCTATGATACTTTTAATCCTCTAAATAACCACAAATGACACTCACCATAACACATTTCATTACAAGAAACACAATCTTTATGAAAGCATGAATACTTTTCATTTTTGAGATGGGGTTTCGCTCTTTTTTACTGAGTATGCATAATATAATTTCTAACATAATATGTGCAGGTAATATCTATTTCAATCATTCCAGGGATGGAAATCATGCCATACAATTTCATACCTATTTATTTTATCAGTGTTTATGGGTGCTGTCTTGCAGAATGGTTTGTCTGTATAAAAGAGACAGCATGTTAAAAACAGGCATGCTCTTCCCTCGGTTTGGAACATTCTTCCTCAGAGTCTTTTCAATGATAGACTATTTTCATCCTCAGATGGAGACCTCTTCTTCTGAGCTCAGATTCACATCTTGATCAAATGCTTAGGCATTGTATTCATTTCTTATGGCTGTTCTAATAATCTACCACTAACTGGGTGGCTTAAGAGAACAGAAATGACTTCTAATCCCAGAGTTTTGGGAGGAGAAAGTGGGAGGATGGCTTGAGCCCAGTAGTTCCAGACTAGCCTGGGCAACAGAGTGAGACCCTGTCTCTATTAATAATAATAATAATAATCAAACAAATAAAAAACAGAAATGTATTGCACTACTGTTCTGGAGGCTAAAAGTCTGCAATTAGGGTTTCAGCAGGGCCCTGCTCCCTGTGAAGGCTTTAGCGTAGAATTGTTCCCTGCCCCTCCTGACTTTGGGTAGCTGCTGTTCATCCATGGTGGTCCTTGCTTACAGCTGCGTCACTCTGGTCCCGGCCTCATTCATCACGTGCTGGTGGTGGTGATGGTGGTGTGTGTGTTCTCTCTTCTTATAAGGATACCAGGTATATTGGATTAATGGCCCATACTATTTCAGTATAAACTTATCTTAACTTGACTACATCTGCAAAGACCGATTTCCAAATAAGGTCACATTCTGAGATCCTGGGGGTTAGGACTCCCAACATATCTCTTGTGTGCATGCATGTGTGTGTGTGTGTGTGTGTGTGTTGAAATAAAGGAAGAACACGAGGTTAGATCAGGATTAACATGTAATTCCTGATCTGTTGGCAGGAAGATTAATCAAAGTTTGACATAATTGTGGTGTCTCATTTATGGCCAAAATGTAAATCCCACTGAAGAATTGTCTGCAGCCACTGAATGGATGTGAACACACATGCATACCTGGTGATACAAGCAGGTTGCTCCTAATAAAGACATTTCTATTTTGTCTTGTCCATTTAATCTGACATCTGTCATTAGGTGGAAGATGCATTATTGAGACAAGGAACAGAAATGATGTCTCCTTCCTTTTGGAACCCCATGAAGAAATCTCATTTTATTTTAGGGATGAGTGGAGTCCACTCATACTCACATATCTTTTTGAGCTATACAATTCTATCCATAACAGGTATCTCAACCACAACATGTCTAAAATGAATCTAATTCTATCCCAAACACTTCTTCACCTATTTTTCTCCACTTCAGTAAATGTCATCACAATCCATCACATGGTGTTTCATGTACGTGTGTGTGTGTGTGTATGGGTGTGATCAACCTGAAAATTCAGGAGGGAGCCTTGATTTTTTTGTGCCCTTCCTAGTCCACATCCAATCCACCAGCAAACTCTGCTGGTTTTTACCTCCACGATGTAACTTACATCCAACCCAGACCTTCTTGCTTTCCACTGATGTAGGTCCAGACCTCCCCCAACTCTACTTTGCACCGCAGAAGGCAGCAGCCGTCTAAGGGTCCTCCGTGTAACTTTTCCTTCCTTTTCATGCACTTTCCATATGGGTACCAGAGAAATCTATTAAAGAATATGTCTTGTCATTTAATCCGATATTTAAAATACTTTAGGCCTTCTCCTAGCATGAAAAATAACATCTCTTATAATGTCCACCAAGGCCCAGGCTGCCTACCTTTCCAACCTGATCTCAGTTCATCCCCTGCATTCACACTGGGATCCATTCAGAACGCTGGAATAGGTAACTCTTTCCTGTCACCTGGGAGTTTTGCACTTCCGGCATGGTAAACTCATCTCCCAATTCTCGGCATGACTGGCTGTTTTTCTGCCTTTATGTTTCCACTGAAGTGTCTCCTACTCAGAAAGCCCTCCCAGGACTCCTGCGCCAAAGACAGTTTTCTGGTTTCTCTTGTGACCTATTGAATGGCTCCACTCTGGGCTCCCTTGTGGCAGTATATTACATTGATGCTCTTGCCATCCTCAGGCTGGACAGAGTGCACTTACCCCGCTACCCCAAGACACAAGGGAGCAATAAAAACTGATTTTTGTATGCCACTGAGATATTGTGATTATGTGTTACAAAGCAGAAGGCAACTGATATACTCTATTTCATCATCCTGTTTGTTTTCTTGATAGTACTAATTACAATCTGTAATGAAATTATTGAATTGATTATTTATTAGCTCTCACTACAGAATAATTCCATAGAGACAGGAGGCATATCAGCACCCTGTCTGTCTCCGCTACTGAGCACTGTCCTGTGCACATGTACAATAAGTGTTTGTGTAATGAGTGCATAAACTCTCTTGAGCTGATTTTATCTATTCTTCATCTTACTCAATAAATCTTCTCTTTTAAGAAAATATTTTACATGAAACAAATTAGAAACTTCAGCTTCAATTTTTTTTTTTTTTTTTTTTTTTTGAGACGGAGTTTCGCTCTTGTTATCCAGGCTGGAGTGCAATGGCACGATCTCGGCTCACCGTAACCTCCGCCTCCTGGGTTCAGGCAATTCTCCTGCCTCAGCCTCCTGAGTAGCCGGGATTACAGGCACGCGCCACCATGCCCAGCTAATTTTTTGTGTTTTTAGTAGAGACGGGGTTTCACCGTGTTGACCAGGATGGTCTTGATCTCTTGACCTCGTGATCCACCTGCCTCGGCCTCCCAAAGTGCTGGGATTATAGGCGTGAGCCACCACACCCGGCCCTTCAGCTTCAAATTTCTAATTTTGAAAGTTTGGGATCTGATTTAAAAAAAAAAATACACACACAATTGTTTCCTCAGCAAGAAAAGTCAACACAACGTGGAAGGGATCACTTTTAAAAGATGAGATTGTGACTTTTAATTATGTTTTATGTAATTCCGTAGTTTGTAATACTTGACCTCAGCTTTTGTCTGTCTGATGGGCTCCATTAACATCTCGGAATCACTATCCCAGCTTGACGCCTCTGATGCTCTTGCTGATTTCACAGTCTTTACCAAATGACTTCCTGCAACGACTTTTCTGTTTGCTTATACTGAATTGGCACCTGGGGTACAATTATTTCCTGTCATTAGTTCAAGGCAAAATGCAAAATTAGGTATTTCTGATTTGCACATTTGCAGACTAATTGTTTTCCTGTCAATACCTGGCACCGATGGATTTTTACTGATGGATTTTTCTAGAAAAATAAACACTCACAGCTCTTGGGGTTGTGGACAAGATCACAGCAGCCAACTATTGCCTGAGCTCCCCAGTAATTGTACAGAAGCGTTCTGAAAATATGAAAATTACATGCCACTAGCCTTTTGCCAACCACTAAATAAAATTTAAGTGGAAGGAACAGGCAAAATGACACTTTCTATTTTTCACAGTGAGCTCTTTATTTCTAAACAATTACCTGGTTTTACTAAGCGAATCCTTTGCTGAAACCTGAAGGCTGGCAGACAGTTTTCAGAATACTTGACATTCATTGTTTTATATGGAAGTTACTATTCTGCTACTATGCTCTTTCATCTTACACTTAAAGTTATTTCTTAATTATCTTCCAAACTGAATAACTCAAGAAATAAACAACCCCTTTCCCTCCACAAATCAAATAAATACAGAAGGAGAAAGGTAAGAAATGCAGCTGGGGCTTAAAAACTGTTCCACTGCCTGAAGTCGACATTACTGCTCAGCAGAAAAGCACCAACCCTCATAGAGTCAGTGGAGGAAGTGACTTGTCTGGAGCTAGGAAGAGAGATGCAAACTCCAGGGGCCTGGACTATGATTCGCTTCCATTACATAACAAAAGAAACTCTAATCATCTCCACGTGATCTCCAAACTACACTGTCTCAACCAGCTCAAAGTTACAACCCAACTCAACAGTGCTAGTCACAGGTGTCAAGGAGATGGCTAAGCCCCCTGGAAAGAACTCCCAAACTGATTTTCAATGGACCTGCAGTCAGTGTGACGTTTCTACTTTCTGTTTCCTAGTCTCCTCTATTCTGAAGAAAACATTTTCTTTTTCCTTCTACAAAGGCATCCCACAGCTTGTATTCCAATGCAGTCTGGGTGTTTCTGAAATAATGTTTCCTTCCATCCTCCTCCCCACTGCAAGGGCTCCATGTGAATGCTTTTTTGATGGTAAAATTGGAAACATGAGTTGACCTTCTGAGCAGACTCTCCTTCTTCAGCCTCCAATGGCTGTTAGTCTCCTTGTGCATTCATCAGGAGGTACACAGTCACCATCTTGGATGAAAACTACCAAGCGGGTTTCTTGGGGGGCTTTGAATCTCACAGATCTGGTGATCCAACCAACACACAGCTCATGCTGGAACTGCACTGATGGAATGAATGAGAAACCAATGTCCCTCCTGCCCAGGCCTTCACAAGTTCACTCTATTCAGTGTATGGGTCTGAGCACCTGCAGTGTATGAGGCATCATCTAGACACTGGGGGACTGCAGATTTAAACCAGCAAAATGCCCAGCTCCAATGTAGTTCTATTCTTCTATATTTTAATGACAGAATCCAGATGGTGTCTTTTCTTGATGGCTGCCCTTGAACTTCCCTTTCCTAGTTGTTCCTAAATCCCTGTGTCCCTTGCAGGGCCACCAAGTATGAAGGGGATTTGCAGTGGGGTCTCTCAAGAACAAACCCAGGTATGCTCCTGTGGCTGTAATCTCCTACAGCTGCCAGACCTGAAACACCTTGTAATCAATCTCTGCCTACACTCACTCAAACAAAAGGACACTGACTAAAATAAGGACGACGAGGGGTGGGGGTACAGAGGATAGATGCTGCCAAAGCCTCAGCCGGCATGCCATGGGCTGTAGAAGCTGCATCTTCTCATGCACATCCAGGTGCAGTGGCACAGCCCCCTCACTGAGCAGGCCTCACCTTTGGAAGGGGTATGACAGTAGCATCTGTTTAGTTCTTGTTCTGAGAAAAAAAATTGTTTAGTTCTTGTTCTGTGAAAAAAAATAAACTCAAAAAAATTTACACTTGGAGCAAAATCAATAAAGATCAAGACAGTACATGAGGCATACACCTAGTTAGCCTGCTGGGGGCGTGGGAGGAAAGCACTGCAGACTGGGAGGCTTCCAAATCAGACATTGATTGTCTCAGTTGTAAAGGCTGGAAGTCCATGATCAAGGTACTGGCACGGTTAGTTTCTCCTGAGGCCTCTCTGCTTGGCTTGCAGATGGGCCCTGGGTGCACACATCCTTGCTTATAGGGCACCAGTGCTACTGGATTAGGGTGCTAGGCTTATGGCCTCAGGTAATCTTAATCACCTCTTTAAAAGCCCTGTCTCCAAATACAGTCACATTGTGGGCTGGGATGTCAACATATGAATTTAAGGGGGACAGAATTCAGTTCATAACTACTAAAAAATAGTATGACCTTGCATGTGCATAGAACACTAGGCTATGATAGTGCAAAGTACTGTTTGATTACATAAATATCTATACTTGGCTGAAAAAAAAAACAAGAAAAAAGGAAAGAATGGGAGAGTGGAAGGGAAGATAAAAAGATATAAGGTCTGTTTAAGGTTTTGCTTTGTTTGCAACTGAGTTTCACTCTTATCACCCAGGCTGGAGTGCAATTGTGCAATCTCAGCTCACTGCAACCTCCGCCTCTTGGGTTCAAGTGATTCTCCTGTTTCAGCCTCCTGAGCAGCTGGGATTACAGGCAATTGCCACCAGCCTGGCTAATTTTGGTATTTTTAGCAGAGATGGGGTTTCACCATGTTGACCCGGAGGGTCTCGAACTCCTGACCTTAGGTAATCCTCCTGCCTCAATCTCCCAAAGTGCTCAGATTACAGGCATGAGCCACCGCATCTGGCCAAGGTTTTTTGTTTTTTAAATAATATTTATAACGTGATTTTCGCCTCCCAAGTTGAATGTAGTACACAGCCTGCATGCAATGGAAGTGCATTTTACATGAAAGCATATCTATAGGCATCCTCTCTCTTCAGGGTGGAATGCATTGATTAGAAATGTAGGCTTTCAAGCCAAACTGCTTACATTTATCTCTGAGCCCCTTTACTTTAAAGTGGTAAGGCTCAACCCACTCTCTGCCCTGCCTCCTCATCCTGGAAATGGAGATGATAATAACAATAGCCACTACATTTGGGGTTACAAATAAAATACATAACCCTCTGGAAACAGTTTTTTACATAGTGAGTGATTCATGTAAGTATCTTGTTATTTTTGACCCTTACAAATCTGATGCTAGGTAAACAGGGCAGATATCCATATTTTTTGTTTGATGGGAAATGCTTAGTGTTTCCATGAATTGCTTAGGGATGCAAAGCAAGTTCCTGGTGGGGACTGGGCCAGAATTCCAGCTTCCTGACTCCAAATGGTCTTCCCAGTTAGTACAGAGCATACTCTGAATGGAACCCTGGGCTTCAAAGGGCCCAGTGCACTGGCAATCCCATTTCATTATCCTGGAGATCTTCTACTGGCAAGAGAACTCAGGAAACCCAGCTCCTCTCTGTCTCAGGACGGATGTGCTTTGTGCCTTTCTGTAATGAAAAGATTCTCTGTTTTTTACACAGACATTTCCTGAATGTTCAGTACAATGAGTAAGGCCCTGAGGACACAGATACGGGAAGAGGCCCCATCCTTGAAGTTACTCAGAGCCCATGATGACAATTGTCCAGAAAATGAGAGCACCCCTCATCATTTCCTCTCCCGGTTGAGTGGCTGGGGAAGATCTCGCTTGCCCTGATGTGGGTGTTGCACAACTCTTGCTGAGTCAGTAGCGGTGAAAGAGGGAGTTCAGCTTAACTCCGCATACTGTCAGCTCTGGGTTTCTTTTGGGGAAGCAGCACCAAGCCACGGGAATAACCTAGTCCTCAGGCTCAGTCTCCTGATTCTGAGTCCCTTTTGAAGCACCTTTTTCTGAGCCAGTCAGCATCATCACAAGTAGGAAGTGAAGATTGTTCCTGTACTGGTAGTTAAGATCAGAAGCATGCATTGCTTTGCCGGTTTGCCAGGGGAGGCTGAACAGCGCCTTTATAAACATGCATTTGATTTGCACCGGAGGTCGATCTCAATATTCATGGTCAGCAAAAAAACAAAGAGGGAGGTAGTTTGGAGTGGTTCTGGGTGATTGTCTTCACATTTTCATACATTATTTCTATTTTTATTAATATATTGAATTTGTAGTTGCATAGTCAGCCCCACAACCGAACAAGTACAAAGTGAGCCAGGATAGAAACTCTGCTCGCCTCCCCGCCTCGCCCCCAGCCCTGCCTCAGTTTCATCCACAGACACAAAGTTAGCCCTCTGCACCCTGCTTGGTCCCTTCTGTGACTTCCCAGGGCCCTGAGTGGCTGCAGGCTCCTCTGCACCATCCACACCCTAATCCCATCCACGTCTCCGCCTCCTCGTCTTACACTTTCTAGGAAGCAATAAAAGACAGCGAAGCACCAGGTGCTGACACTGATGCACTGAACTCTTGTGCTACTGCCTGCGTCCGGGTGGACAGAGATATGGATACTGAACCATTGCACAGCCTTGCTGGGCTGTTCCCTCGGCCTGAATGCTCCTTCCACTACTCTCTGTGAGCCATTCTCAGCCTTTCCCTAAATTCCCAAGGTACCCAATGCCCAGCTTCTGATTTCCTCAGCACCCTCTCCAAAATCATATCACTTTTATCATGCATTAAATTATCTGTTAATAGATCTGTCACTCAATTAACCTATAAGTGGCTTAGAATATGGACCAGATCACATTCATTTTTGTATATTTAGCTCCCAGATAGGAAGACAGAAAAAGAGGCATGTGTGTGGGACTGAACCACACAGGAAAAAGAGAAAAAGGAACAAATTACCAATCTATCACATCACATGAACTAATGGGAGTTCCGCTCCAAGCTCCGCACAGGACTTATGTGTATTAGACAAGGCTCTGCCCCAAAGTATTTTATAAGCCAATTCATATGAAATGTCACAGAGCAGTCAATTGCTGAACAGTGTAAGAATGAGTGTGCACACAGCTACACTTAAATAACAGAGAGTGATTTAGACAAACTAAAGTAGGATCCAGAATCCAAGGGGCTTGGGGATGGAATTTGAAGAGACCTCACCTCAGAATGTGAGTAAAACTTGGAGACATGAAAGCAAACAGCATTTGTGACTAAGGAACAGCATGAGCCATGACTCCTAAGCTCTGAGCTCCAGTTTAGGTTCAACAGGGCTTTGTTGGATGTATGCATGATAAAGGAAGGACTGCGACAGTCAGTTCACCAGGAAAGTGAGGCAGGGACCTCCTGGTCAGAGCAAAGGGGGCACACTGAGGAGCTCTGGGAATAAGGTATCAGTGGCCAAAAAGAAAGCAATCAAATTGGCAATGAAGCAGGAAATAGAATCATTTAAAATTTGATTTTCAAGATAATATAGGCTTTTCATGAGAGTTATACCAAAAAGTCATCTGCAATAATCTTTAACTCCATGATTTATCGGTATTTTTTTTAACTGTAGAAAATGTAATTTAAATAACTATCTTAGGTAACTGGTTGATAAACAAATGGGAGTTCAGTGGGGTTTAAGTTCCATTTGGGGTCTTCTTTTGCAATTACATTGTATAAATAAATGTAAAAATCATTAGCATTAACTGAATATAGTCATTCACGCTAATGCCGAGATTCACAGTGATCTTGATCTATCATTTAGAGTTTCAGTTCAATACTAAAATTTCAGTCATAAACTGAATTTTATTTATTTTTATTCAGCACACACTGAATTTTATGACTGAAATTTCAGTACTGAACTGACTGAGTGGTTTTTCCATTTGAGAGTTTTGTGTTTTGTTTTGCTTTTAACAGCAAAGTAGGCTTAAAGAAACAGTTGTTAAATATACTAGAAGAGCCTTCATAGAGCACTCTTTTGATAAATTCTTCAAACACTTTTTCTGAGAATGATCTCACAGACCAGGAAGACCTTTTATTATGATTAGTGCAGGGTAACCCACTAAGTGTCCCTATGGCTGGTCCAAGCACTGCCACAGAGGGACAAGCAGTAGTTGCTTTTGTTGATAGATCTCGATTCTCACTTTCTAGCTGCAAGTTCTACAAACTATAACTCAGGTTCTTCTTCCAGTACCAAATGCAAGTAAGGAAGCTAGGCTTTTCTGTACATGGTCTTTTTTTTTTTTTTTTTTTTTTTTTAGACTGAGTCACTCTGTTGCCCAGGCTAGTGTGCGGTGAGGCGATTTCAGCTCACTGCAACGTCCACCTCCCGGGTTCAACCATTCTCCTGCTTCAGCCTCCCGAGTAGCTGGGATTACCGGCATGTGCCACCACACTGGCTAAGTTTTGTATTTTTAGTAGAGACAGAGTTTCACCAGGTTGGCCAGGCTGGTCTCGAACTCCTGGCCTCAGATGATCTGCCAGCCTCAGACTCAAAACGTGCTGGGATTACAGGCATAAGCCACCATGCCCAGATGCCCACATACATGGCCATCTTCTATGACTAACTGACACTGTTCTTGAGCTTTACCTGAACACCCCTGTGACAATGTGTGACTAAGTGGAGTTGGGGACAGTACAACTGTGCAGTATTAGAGATATGTGTTTCCTTAGATGGATCCTCACATATTCTGAAAGGAGAAAAAAGTGATCAGGTCTAAATAATACTTGACCACCCAGCGTTGGCCATGGTGCTCAGCTCATCAGGGTTGGTCTTTCTTGTGCTTGGTACTCTATAGGTAGGCCGATTGGCTCACTTCTTTGGCAAATAGTCATCAACTGCCCTGTACCAAAGAATACATTTGGTGTCATAGGAAACAGAGTTGAAAAACATTTCAGACAAGACAACATGTAACATTTAACCTTGCATTTAAACAACACTACTTTTAAGCTGCACCATCAATTACTTAAATAAAAATGTAGGGGAACATCATGTTTGCTGTAAACATTTTGTTAGCTTGTAATAGCATAAAATTAATTGGGAATTACATTAACTTTTCACAGTCACAGTTAAAATTCAGTGTAGGCCTTCTTCATATTCAATTTAAGAACGCATCAGAATTGTGCTCGCATGACAGCCCCTCTTGGCAGGTTTCCTGCCAATGCAAACACATCCCGTGCAAAATACAGCTCTGGCTTTCCCTCCAACAGGCTTGCTCCAGACCCAGCTACCCATTTCAGCAAATGTCACCACCACTGGCCTGTTGCTAAAACTTGAAATCAAGGATGTTTCCTTAATTTCTCCCAGTGCCTCCCTACCACATTGCATATCAAATTCATCTTCAAATTTTGCTGGGTTTTCCTCCAAATTAGATGTTGGAAGTGTGCCCTTTTCTCTATCTTTGTATCTCTATGTTGGTCCTAGCCCCAGCTCACTTCTGTAGCCTCCTTAGGTGGCTCCCTCCTGCTACTCAGGCTCAGATGGATCTTTCAAGCAAGCAAATTAGGCCATGCCATTCTCCTGCTTAAAATCTCTTAATGGTTCTCCACTGCATTTAGAGTAAAGGCTAACCCCTCCACCATTTATAGCTTCAGCCGCTGTCTGCTCAGGTAGTTCTTCCTTCCTTCAGTTCCTCCTCCAGCCAAACGTTTTTGTGCCTCAGGGCCTTTGCGCTTACCATCCTCCCTGCCTTGAAGACCCCTCTTTCTCTCTGCCTCTACCTTCTTCATGTGGCTGCTCTTCCCTCTTCAAAGATGTCTTGCTGACCCTCCAGAAAGTGAACCCTTCCACCACCTGTTTCCCATACAGCCCCCTTCATTGTCTTCACAGCAGCTAATTCAACCTATAATTCCACCACAGCCATGTTCCTTTGTTTTCATCTGCATTCCCCACCCAACTGCAAGCTCTATGAATTGATCTGAACAGCCTTCACTAGATGGGAAATATTTTTTATCTCTTCTGAAAAAGTAGGCAACTTTTACTCCCTTTAAGTAATATAAGAAGGCAACATTCTACATACACATCTTTTAATTTTAGTGCTTCTCATACTGTGACGTTCCTAAAGAATTTTAAAAGACAAGCTACCATCCACATTCTAGCCATGAAGCCAACCCCTTGTAGTGCTACTAATGGAAATAAACACGGCTAAGGTGCCAACAGTTTGAATAGACACTCACTACTTATGGCCACATTTACAGATGTGATGGAAATGACAACTATAGTGCAACTTACTCTGCAATTATAAGATGTTTTGTAATTTTAAAAATGCCAAAATGAAGGGGTAGAATACCTGATAATCAAGAAAAGAGAGTATTGCTTTTTATTATTCTCTATAAAATGAAAGTTTGGGGACCATGTTTCATTTAGTTATCTAGAAAGATCGCTAGTACTCCCTAAGCTCAACTCCCTTACTTAGAGAAGAGAAAACTGAGTCCCAAAGGAGTGACTTGCCCAAGGTCAGACAGACAACCTTATAGTGGTTACTGAGAGGAGTGATTAGAAAGCTCTGGCATCTATGCACCTGATATTGCAGTCAAGTTTTACTTCTGTCCTGGTTTCTGAAAGCCACAACAATGTCAGCTTGGCTCATGCTCCAGGGAAGAGCTAGAAATGCTGGTCCCTCGAGATATAGGACAAGGACCCCAGGCCTCCAGAGGGGATGGTGCTGCCCACTCTTAGATTCCTGGCAAGACCTAGTCCAGGCTAGAAGCATCCCAGAGAAATCATTGATTGAGGTCATAAAGTATAGCTATAAAAATAAGCAACTAGACAAAAAGCATTTCACTTAATAATCATATTTTTATTCACTCAGGTTTAGCACTAGTCTCTGCAGAATGTATTTATGCGATTAGATTAGCAAGATTTGCAAAGCAATCTCAAGTAGACCACTTCACTGCAATGAAACCTTGCTTCTGGAATTGTTTTTAATAGGCCCATCAGGACCGTTCATAAACTTACATTTGGTCTCCAAGAAAATACATTTCCTATATCATGACTTTTAAAAGTCTACTCCACTCTTAATTCTTACATTTTACACCAGAAAAAAAATTGGTGACACTACTAGAGTGTTTTCATTTTGGTTTAGTTATTTCTTCAAAATAGCTGAATTTTATAACACTAGAACTTATAATATTTGATAATTTAATAATCTTCACAGAGATTATATTCAAATTATACTTTTAAACATTTTTATGATTACCCAGGTATAATACTCAACATATTCAGCCACCAGTCTAATCTAGACACCAGCTACTCATAACTAGTGCTAGCATCCCAGGGCAGCGATCTGGAGGCTTCCAGAGGAGCCAAATAGAACTTGGTTGCTGTGTTGTAAGCTGATTCCATGGTCCCTGGGGGAGAAGGTGAGAACTGGGACATTAGGTTATAGGGTGTGAGGTGCTGGCAAGCTACGGGCAGTGGTTATTTATTAATCTATTGGGTACATTTTAATATTTTAGAACTCCTTTGGCTGCTGAATATTAGCCCAACCCTTTATTCTCACCATCACATTTCCAAGATATGAGACAAAATTCGTTTTCTTTGTGTCTCTTTTTCTGTTTCTCTCTTGTCTCTCTCACACATGCAAATGCACACACACAGATATTTACAGCTAATTCCACTGATGATGTCAATAGAGTGATGATGACAAGCGCTGCCATTTTTCAGGACCTGCCATGTACCAAAACATGTGCTACATGGCCCCAATCGTGCTATTTAAATTGAACAACAAACTATGAAGTGAAATGTTGCTGAATGGCAAAACATCTAAACCCAAACGAACACAGCAGCAGAGAGCCTTATGTCCCAACATTGAGTCTCAGATCTCCAGTGTGTTCTACAGGACAGAGGACCACATTTGGAGCAAATGCTACTCAGTGGTATCTTAACGGGACCATAGAGATTTCTGCAAAGGAGTAAGTGACATTTACACCACTCCTGGACATTCATTTCCGTGTCTGCAGACAGAAGGTAATAGCATCTCTCCATTACACCCTTACCTCACCTGGGAATAAAGACTTGCTGAATTTCAGCCCTTGCTCTCTTAGAATATGGAGCTATTCTTGGCCTGCTCTCTGGTAAGTGTAAATGTGTTAGCCAGTCTGGCTGGCTATGGATGACGGGTAGGGATTCTGACTACTCTGGTCATAAGAGCACAGGCATAAACACAACAAATACCTCTGGAGATTTTGAAATACAAATGATGGGTTTGTGCCTTTCCAAAAGGTGGTATGTTCTCAGCAATAAGACAAATGCCTTTCAATTTTAAAATGTTACTGTTCACAGTAGTAGAAATCTCTCTCTACGCATGCATATGTGTGAATATGTACACACATCCAGATGTCGAACTTTCTAGAGGAAGGATATGTTTCCCAACAACTCCTCTTAAAAGCTTTTGAAGTGAGATCTGTAAGAACTCTTTTGGACCTCGCCTGTTTAAGTAACCCACGCCAAGCATGTAACAGGCATAATGAATAGAATATTTGGGTGGCTCAGAAGACAGAGGAGAGCATTGATGAGGCCCTCCTAGCCATGGATGGCACTGGACACACAGTCAAGGTAGATGAGAAATGAGTGAGGTTGGCTTTTGCCTCCCTGTCTTCCAGGGCAAGCATACAGAGACAGAGTTCCAGAATCCGCTGGCACCCAGATATTCCTTTTCTGACTGGTCAGATATGGTCAAGCGGGGAGAAATAATAATAATAGATAGCACCTTTTGAACATTTACTGAGCCCAACACATTACATCCTCTCTACAACACAGATGTGGGCACTATTCTCACTTTCATTTCACATGAGGGGAGTAAAACTGAGAGGCCTAAAGTGACTTACCTAAAGCCCTAAGGCTGGCCTGTGGAGGAGGCAGGACTGACTGTAAGTTCACATCATTCCTGGGTGTAGACACTAGACTACAGGACTCTGGCAGGACTACAGCCAGAGCGCAGGGTCTCACTGGCGCAGGTTTCTCCTGCCCATCTAAAGCACACACACCCCTGGATTTGTGTGAGCATTCTATCTGTCACGGATTTGTATTTAGACTGCAATTAATGTCAAAGTTAGCATAATGTTGATTTAAAGAAAGTGACATTTTGCCATGTTTTTTACAGTATTGCCTCCAAGACACACCTAAGGGACACATTGCATGACACATGTTTCACTCCTGGAAACTTTCTCTGATGCTGAATGTCAAAATACTGCATTTTACTGAAAAAAGCTAGTCTGAGAAACACACGACAGAAATGAAGCACTTTCTGTCATGTGAACTAGTCACACCAAGAGTAGAAATATTGCTCTCAAAACAGTCGCTCTCGGGGGAAGTAAAAATTTGCTTTAAAATTGGCATCCAACCAAACAAGTTTGGGATGCTCAGAATAATGGAGTGCATAATCACGGACAGCTAATAATGTGCAAAGATGACAAAGTGACGTTTTTTCCTAACTTTCCACCAAAAATAATTTCTGCAGACTTTACCAGGTTAGTTATAACTTTAATACTTGAAAAACTTATATGAGCTAATGTTGTGCTGATTTGAAACTGAATAGAAAAAAAAAACTCAGATTTTTAAAAAGTGTCGGCAGTCTTTAGAAGTTCAAAAGCTTTGGCTGGACTTCGTTGGCGGCCTCTTCTCGCCCAGTGCTATGCATGCGAATTCCTGAGGGATGCTAGTGCTCCTACCTATCTTCGTACACTTCTTCAACAGATTCATACTGTGCTGTTCCTGTACCCAAAACAATTCAGTCAGAAGTTTCAATTTACTCCATTCTGACTCAAACAGAAGCAATGTCAATTTCTCTGTTTAAAAAAAAAAATGGATGAGAAGGGAGGTCTATTTACTAAACTAAAGGTATCATTTCTTAATCTTGTCTCCACTTGATCTTAACAGATCCTCCTACCACTACCTATTGGTGGAACTAAAACGAACACATAGGCTTTTGTGTGCATAAAATACTTTCCAAGAATCAAGTATCCAGCAATCATAATCATTTTTAAATTGTGTGTCATGTGTTCACAAGATCCCAACTTCCTGACTGCCCGACAGGTTTCTTTTTCATCAACTCTAGGAATGAGTCAGGAGGTAACTCAAAGTCTTCTTAGCCTGCAGAGCAAAGCAGAAGCAACCTCAGTTCCAAAATGCATGGCAAGCTCATTCACTTTCAAAAGCAATTTATTATAGAGTGTGTAGACAAGGATGGAGTTGAGGGCTGCTTCGATCCCCGAGATGGTTTGTATAGCAGCCTCTTTCAAATTTCTTGTTGAAATGTGATCTTTGATGTTGGAGGTGGGGGCCCAGTGGGAGGTGTTTGGTCACAGCAGTAATGAGAGAGCTTTTGCTGTTAGTTCAGGGCGAGCTGGTTATTTAATGAGCCTGGCACCTCCTCCTCTCTCTCTCTCGTTCCCTCTGCCACCATGCAACAGGCTTGGCCCCTTCTTGCCTTCCACCATGAGTAAAAGCTTCCTGAGATCTAACTAGAAGTATACCAGCACCATGCTTGCACAGCCCGCAGAGCCGTGAGTCAAATAAACCTCTCTCAATTCCATATCTCCCAGCCTTAGATATTCCTTTAGAGCAATGCAAAATGGGCTACACACCTCATCTTGCGAGACAGGGACACATGCAGCTTACTCGGCAGCTACCACACAGAGGAGGGTATGCAGGCTAATTATGAGGAAGTTAAAAAAAAGAGCAAAGACCTCTAGTATGCCTAGGAAGCCACGCTTACCCCTGAAAAATGTACACAGAGGATTGGAAAGTATAAATACAATGATGAAATTATTATTCCACAAAACTAATTACCTCTGGGAAAATGTACTAAACAGGTGCAGCACATATTTGTAAATAAACTAACCCCTAAAATAATATGAAACCCTGACTCTTAAAGCCCATGGGTTTCTCCCCTAATGAACAGCAAATAATATCTGTACTCCAGATATTTATCAGAGGAATGAACTCCAAATCTGTCACTTCCTATGTTTGCTTGTTAGCTTGAAGCACAGGTGCTCAGTTGGGGGTGCACCATAGAGTCACCTGGGATCTGTCAACACAGGCGAGGCCTCCGTCCCTCATCCAGAGACTCTGACCCTGTAATTAGAGGCCAGATCACAGTTCACAGGAGATTCTAATGTGGCTGCAGCATTGAGAAACCCTTGGTGGAAAGCAAATAAAGCCCTTTGTTCCCTTGGAGTTCCTGAATTTTATCTTATGTCTAAGGTAAGCAAGAAAATAGCTTTGGTTATTTTATTTGCTGAAGAGGTTACAAGAATGTGGTTTCACAGCATCTCACTGTGTCCTTTTCCTGGGAATGAATAAGCAGAATTGACTCCAGGCCATAACATTAAGAATTGCTACACTGCTGAAAAACCTAATGTTTTTCATCTTCTGGACTCTGAATTCTGTACATAACTGTTTCTCTCTTTGACTTGGCTGCTAAAACACTTGGAATTTCTAATAAACCTCCCTCTGGTAAAGCTGTAAGATTGTGGGTATGAATTTTATCCCTGGACATATCTTTATTCCTGTGCTGTGCTTTATGTTATGCTGCATATATTTTTGTAAGCCACTTTACAGTCTATGTGGAATAAAATAAGGCATCAAGAAATCAAATATTTAGATTTAATATAAAATGTATACATATTTTATTTTGTGTAAAACTCTGACAGACTTGCAGGCACTGAATAATTAAAACTGGTTTCACCAATCTAACCTATATGGCTCTATTGAGTTTGTGTTACAGGATAAATTTGGAGAAAATACCATGAAAATCATAATAAAATTGAATTACTGTGATATCTCCTGGATACTGACTTATTCTCCTAATTGGTAAGTGTCTGCACGCCAAACCAGGTCATGTACTGACAAAGGTTATGTCCTCTGATTGATAGTGACGTGTTAAAATCCCCTAAATATATTGCAATAGATATAAACTCTGCTTGGACCCAGGCACTTCATACTTGCAGTCAGAACTTTTCTTTCCTTAATTTTTTTTTTGGTGAGACAGAGTGAGACTCTGTCGCCCAGGCTGGAGTGCAATGACACGATTTCAGCTCACTGCAACCTCTACTTCCTGGGTTCAAGCGTTTATCCTGCCTCAGCCTCCCAAGGAGCTGGAATTACAGATGCCCACCACCACACCCGGCTAATTTTTGTATTTTTTTTTAGTAGATATGGGGTTTTACCATGTTAGCCAGTCAGAACTTTTTAAAGCATCCTTAGCCTGTAGCTTATAAAGCAGAAAAGTACAGTATGGAATTCATTTTACAACATTTATTACAGATAACTTGCATATTTATCACAACAATTCATTATCCCAACCGAAAGATGTATCCTAGAAATTGTATGGCAAGTAAGAGGAGAGAAGAAACAGAAGTGAAAACTTTCATTGATAATATATTGATCAGTCTGCAAACAAGCTAAACTAAAAATAATTATTGAGCTCTCATTCTATGTTCTATGAAATAGATTAGAAGAAAACTACAATCCAGTTTAGCACAATTCATACTTACCTTTTTAAAATCTGAGCAATTAGAGTAGATTATGAATCCTAAATTGTGAAATGTGGACTTTATGTCCTATATGAGTTCAGAAGAGAGAGATTATTATAAATTGGAACGAGAGGGAACTTCATAAAAGAAGATAACCTACTGTGCCATTTCTGAAAGTATTCTTTCTATTTACAGCCCTCCTTCCAGAATACCACTTCACTGTTAAAAGCATGTGAAATAACAGGCTGTGACTCTGGCAGTCTGTTTGACTTGGTGCTTACCTGAAGAAAAACAAAGAAAATCCTGCTGACCTTTGTGGATTTCTTCCAGAATTATGATTCTATGTCAAAGCAACAGGGGCTATAATATGCAAAGTTTTCTTAATGTTTCCATCCATATAGGCTTGTCAGACACTTAAATTATTTCTGCAAATGAATTTTCCTTTTCAGGTATGACTTTCTCTATTTCAAAAACACTTCTGGACCAAATAAGACTCAGAGTAAGAACCTGAATACCCCACTGGCACACAGACATGCATGCATTTACATCCACCTGGACTTTTGAGTTAAACAACAGTAGGAGAGATGGAAGATAAGATAGAGGAAGTCACACTTGTTTATCCCTGGCTCAAAACATTGTAAAAGATGCTCTGCACACTTTAAGAGAACTTAAGTAAAACTAGAGTCTTTATAACTGTTCTCATTTTCTCTAGGTCCCAGTCACCATAACCACTATACAATAACACAGCCATAAAAATCATACCACCCATTCACATATAATTCATCATATTCTGCTTGGATAATGTAAATTGCTTGCAAGAAAAAGCCACAAATCTTTAAACTGCTTAGCTGAGCAATATTATTTCTAAGTTGTATTTTCCTTCCTTAATTTTTAACTCAAACCTACTCAATGACAGGAAATTAAAAGGTAACTATTCCCATGCCAAGTGTAAGCCAGGGGCCCTTATTTAAGAATCTGCATCCATTCCAAAAGTTTTAGGTCCAATGCAGTTTCTTGTGCTCACTCATCATTTTCTAATACCCATGGAGATGTGGGAGCTGGTACTCCTTCTGCAAACCCTCTGGGTGAAGACTGAAAGCATCCGGGGCCTATGAGCACCCCAACACCCCACAGTGCAGCTGTGAAGCAGCATGGTAGTCAGGAAAGAGCGTTTCATCAGAGCTCAGAAATGTGGCTTCCTCAACCGGCCCTACCACTTGCTTAATAAGTGTCCTTGGATAATTACGTAGCTTCTCAACATTTCAATTTCTTCATTGATTAGATGCAAAAATACATGCATACATACAAATAAAATCAGCTGTATATAACCTGTATATAAAGCGGCGAGACACAAATTAGATAACACATGAAACTTAAACAAATTATAAAGGGTTATGCTTGAATTTTTCAATTTTTCCAACTTCTTTAAGATAAAAGATAGAGAAGACAGTAAGAATCATGATTTTGAAACCACTGCAGCTTTGACTAGACATAGGTGGATAGGTGTTAGATATGTCCTTAAGCAAAATAACTGAGGAAAAGATAATGTTTATGGTATGTCTAATTCACAAAACTAGTCTTAACAACCAAGCTCAGGTAGCCTGTAAGATCCCATGCTGAAAATAAAACAAAAGGGAACCGAAAGGAAAGAAAAGGAAGGAACAGAATGGGAGTATACAACTTCTATAGCTTAAAGTAATACATAGAAATTCATTAGCGTGGTCTCCATGTATAAGATCCCTCCTGCAGTGCTGGACTCAACAAGCGATTGGCTGACAGCAGCACACCCTTTGCAGAAGATAACACATATGCACTGAATTTAATTTTGCAGACACATGGAACATTCTATAGGCACAGAGGGGAAAAGGCAGCAGACAAATGGAACATTCTATAGGAAGAAAGGTGGGGGGAAGCTGTTGCAGGCTCCAAGATATTAGAGACATCATTTGAACAGAGTTCTTCTTAAACTAGCCTGCTTTGAGGAATGTTTTTGTTATGCTCCATTTTCTGGCTTTATGTCACAATGGTGCTCTTCTGTCAAACATTCGAACAAACATCCCAAATACTCCTTTCTCATTCTCCTCTAACTGACATATACATAAACTATAAATGTCATATAACTAACATATATATATATATATATATATGATTCATACATAATAGATTCAACTTAAGAAGTGAAGTTATGTAGGTCAATGGGATGTCATATATTATCCTATATGTTTATTGGTTGATTGGATGGTAATAGATGTCATCCCATCAACCTATATAACTTCACTTCTTAAGTTGGATCTACTTTAAGTAGACACACACACACACACACACACACACACACACACACACACTGTCTTCCCCTTTCCATCACCACCCTCAGAATTAAAAACTAACAGAGTAAGCTGAAATACTTGGTATTTTAAGATACTCTCAAGGATTCATCTTCCTGATGCATTATTATGAAAAGGAAATACAATTGCATTAAGTTCTCCAACTCTTTCCCTCCCATATAGACACACAGACTCTGCTTCTTAAATGAGAGCTGTACAAGTTGGAACAGCCCTTTGGATAGATTGTAGTCCAGAGACAGATATACACCTCTACAGATGACATGGACCTGCTTTAACTTTTCAGGAAAAGCCTTAAAAATGATAGAGTTTTTGTTGGCTAAATACCATCTGAAAAAAAAAAAAAAGATTTCGTATTAGCTACATCAAACCAAAATCAGAATTTTCAGTAGATACCCTTCGACAAGTCCATCCTCTTTCCTTTTAGAACAATAATTTTAGCTACTTCTTCCATTATTATTATTGACACATTATGCTTACTCCTTTAACATTATTTCTAAATAAACCCTCAGAATTAGATTTTGAAATCCTTGAGTCTAGAGACATTCTTTCATTTATTTTTCTTTCTATTTTAAGTCCTAACTAAGGAAATCTCCAATAAAGTTTGGGGAGGTAATGAGTAAATCAATGAGAACATAATCCGTGTATAACTGTCATCTTCACTACTGATAAATAAAGCATTTTGTGGTATAATTAAATTAAGCTACATTAGTGGATGTTTTGTTGCTGTTTTTGAATGATAGCACAGAAGTACTTGGCTTGGAATGTGAATGCTATGTAATTTTCAGGATAATATTGTTCATATGGAAAATACATATTCTACTATGATCTATGTACCTGCATATTAGATGCATTTGTACCTAGATTAGAGACATCTCTTTCTGAAGTCTTTTCTCCTATTTTTTGACCCTCATCCCCAATGTGGGTGAAAAAAAGTATATTTTGGCTTCACATTAAGTCAGTTCTTAGAGCCATTTTTCTTCCCAATAAGTTTCATGAAATTGTTTTCCATTAGTCTTTTTTCTAAAAAACATTCTTACTTTTTTCCACAATTCAAACCTCAAATAACATTTAAAATAAAAAATCATTAAAAATTTAAATTTTCTAGAAAAATTAGGAATGAGGCCAATTAAATGGGGTGAGTGGGAATGGTCTGAAAGTCCTTGAAATGCCACATTGAACGGTTTTCTACAAAACAGCTCCCTCTGGTGGAAGCAGAACCCTTTCTCTGGGTGAGACCCGTGAGACCCGGCACAAACATGGAAAATTAGGGCCTCCTCTGAAAACAGACAGTCCGAAGCAGGTGGGAGAACAGATGAATTCTAAAACTCGAACTATCAAATGGTTTGTCTTTGAATTAAACTGTTCTAATCACTGCCCAGAAGTTTTTGGAATAATCTGCCAGGGAACCCTGAACAGTTATGTATTAATACGGGCAAAATACGCAAAATTCAGAGTTCAGAGAAGCTGCCCTCCAGCTGCTAAGTAGACGGGACCGCATAATTCACAAGTTCCCCAAATTTAATCAAGAGCCCTAAGAATAAAGAGAAAGGGCAATTAAACACTGAGCTCAGAAGCTGTGAAAGTCTGTGCAGATTGGAGGAAAGAGTGACCTTGGCAGTTCAGCCCCAAGTTTATGAATTTCAAAGCAAACTCAGCCCTATAGAACCATCCTGTGCTCCACATAGCCACTTTCATTGTTTTTAAAGGTCAGCGGGTTTTAAACTAAAGAGTTGGAAATGAAGGAAATCATGATGTTAGTCATTGTTTATTTTACCACATTGTCTCTCCACATCTGTGGTCTTAGTGTTTAGACTAAATTTTTTCATCATTTTTCTATAATGCCAATTTGTATGATTCTTCTTAATGTAAAAAAAATACAAATTATTGTTGCTTAAAGACAACTTATAAAAATGTAAATCAATGTAAATGCCATACTAATTTGGAAAATTGTGTAAAACCCAACAAGGAATTCACTTGTTCTTTCTTTATTGAAATCTCCAACGGAATAACATTCATTCACTCAATATCTATATTACCACTTAGTACAAAATGCAGTGGCACTGAAAACTATCTCTAAGACTGAGCAGAAAGAGTGAAAGTGACTTTTCTCCAGGACCAGCATGCCCCAGGTGTCTCTGTCTAAAGGACCATCTTCTCTGAGCTCCTAGTTGGCTAGCATCTTCTATCCATCACTTCTATTTCAGATTACTTGCTGAAGTCCAAATCATCTCTCTGGTAAAGATGCTGCTTCTCAGCTGTGTTCTGGAGAGAGACAATAGGGAGCACCATAATCTAGTCATCTCCCCTAAGGACGATCAAATATGCTTTCATTGAGGTCACACAAGGAAAAGCCTGCCTCTACCAATGAGAGACACTAAGAAATCTGCCTGTAGAGATGACCTCTCGGAGGATAGGCTCTGAATCTCAGCTCCAGCCTGCATCCTCCCAGTCTCAGGAGGAGGGCTCCTACGGGGAGCCAGGAGCAGCCATCACAGCTCAGTCACACAGGGTCAGGTCCCACCCACGCATGTCTGCAGGCTGGGGATGGCCATAGGCACTTCGTACACACAGTCCTCTCTGACCCTTGTGTGGCCACATTTTAGATATCTAGTGTGAGAAGAAGAATTTTGACTACTCATCAATAGAAGCATTCAAAGGCTCACTAGTGAATGAATAAACATCACCAGTGACAGATCGGTTTCTTGTCAGCAGAACAGTGAGCCATGAGATAATGCTGTCTGAGCTAGACTCGCTCAGGTGGGAGGCAGGGGGGTAAGATGAGGTTAGAGAGCAGGGTGACCTGTGCACAGATGTGGACTCTTTGTACATGCTACTGTATCTGAGTGCCTGAGAGGAGGCTACCCATTAGAAAGTCAATCGTCATTGTCACCAGACCAGCATGCTTAGTCTCAGGTTTGCTCAGATGTCATGCACTCTTGGGGGCCGGAAAAGAAATGCCAGAAATAAAATCCATAGCACATTAAGTAGATTGTAAAATGCCAATATGTAACTCAAGCTAATAACTCGGGGATGCTAACCAACTTCCAAGTTGAATTAAATTTATGGTTAAATGAGATGTAGAAAATACTACTTCAAAGAAGAATCTGAGGATAATTACTGGTTTTATGAGTAATTTGGCTCTAAGGAAAAAAATATATTATCCAAAAAAATTGTTTGGGCATAGAAAAGAGGGGCACTCTGGATACAAGTATAATTGGCTAACCATAATCCCAGCCTGATCAAATTTCTAGTATGTTTCATTGCTAACATATGATGTCTACATAAATGAACACTTACAGAGTAGATCAACATTTTGCATTAAATTGAAGACTGGAGTCTACAAATGCTTATCATATGGAGCCCTAACTGAGCCAAGCAAATGGCAATTTGAAAAAAGAGGAAAATCTCCTTTTACACACACACACACACACTCAGAGAACATATATGTATGATTATTAGGGTTACCACATTTAGAAAACAAAATACAGCACATGCATTTAAATTTCAACTTGAAGTACAAATGAATAATTATATTTTGGTATAAATATGTCCCATGTATGATTATGCTAAAAATTACCTGTTGTGTGTCTGAAATTCAAATTTAACTAGCCATTCTGTGCTTTATCTGGCAATCATAACTACAACACAAACACATGTAATAATAGGTGTGTGGACTATAGTAATTTTTGTTAATTTTGGAAATTTTGTCAGTGTGTGTAAAAGAGAGAGGTTGAGAGAGCAAGAGAGAGACAACAAATCTATTAGTAAAACAAGAATTGAGAGTAAGAAAACAAGCATGAAATTCACTGGAAAAAAGTATCCATATTCTCCCTAAACATATACACTTTCCAAAATACACATAGAGCTAGAGCTTACTGTCTTTTTTTTTTTTGAGACTCAATCTTGCTCTGTCATCCAGGCTCAATGCCTCAATGCAACCTATGCTTCCTGGGTTCAAGAGATTCTCCTGCCTCAGCCTCTTGAGCAGCTGGGACCATAGGTGTGTGCCACCATGCCTGGCTGACTTTTTGTAGTTTTAATAAAGATGGGAGGTTTTGTTATGTTTGCCAGATTGGTCATGAACTCCTGACCTCAGGTGATCCACCCGCCTCAGCCGCCAAAAGTGCTGGGATTACAGGCGTGAGCCACCACGTCTGGCTGGCATTTTAAAAAATAATGCTGTTATAAGTAAAAATGATCTCATCAGTATGTTAGCACTGACATTCTCCGAGATTTATGCTATTATTCCTTTCATGCATTTTAATAACCAGGATACTTTAGAATACAAAATTGAGACACAAAAATTTAAAGGAAAATTTTCTTTGTGTGTGTATACTAATATGTTATATATATACAAATATGCATATATACGCATGCTACTCTAGTATATATTATACTATCCCTATAATATATATTTAAATAATACTACCTCAGGATATTATTGTATTATAACAAATAATGAAAGTAAAAAGTCTTTGTGAAATGTGAAAACAAATATTAATAATAAAGTAAGCATTGAAAATAAAAACACAAGTGCAAGTTTCTTTCCCACCCCCTCTTTGCATCTGTAAGTATAATACTCATCTAACACAGTATGGCACTTTCAGATGTAGACCTGACTCTTAAGTTTAAAGTTCCAGGCCTTCTAAAAAACATTTCAGAAAAGCTACCACTGATTGTGAATCAAATACAGAGAACACTTCACTGAAGAGGAAGTTGTAGCCATTTTATAGAGGCTCTCCTACGCCATACTATTTTCCAAGTTATGAATACATAACTGCCTTAAAGAAATGTCTTGCAAACAGTATGATAGTCATACTTTCCTTTTGCAAGCCTCTGTGTCACTGCAAACCTAACCCTCACATTCTACAGTGAAATGTATATAGCTGATTCTTGTTATTCATGGTCATTATATCCATAATGTTGCTATGAACCCAGAAATAGCAAACACTGAACCATTGCTCCTAGAGGGAATACAAGGTTAGGTTCCTGTGAGCCTCCGATTACAACATTTTTGTCCACAGATCAATACATAACCTTGTTTTATGGGTGTTTCTGTTTAAAGAAAACATATTGGCTGGCTGCAGTGGCCCATGCTTGTAATCTCAGTACTTTGGGAGGCTGAAGTGGGAGGACTGCTTGAGACCAGGAGTTCAAGACCAGCCCGGGCAACACAGTGAGACTTTATCTCTAATTTTTTTTTAAATAAGATAACTTATCTCACATAGATTGTTTCATTAACATTGAACTTATGGCCAACAGCACAATTAGGCAAGCCTGAACAAAACTAATCTAACACATGTATTTTCTCCATGAGGCACATCACAGCCTTCCTGTGCTTGGGAACCCTAGATAGCACTTCAGCACCATGCATGGATGCCATTTTAAATCATGAAATCACACACAAAAAATGTAAAAACTGTGGCACCAAATAGATGAAGGAACACTTGTTTATGGTATAAGAACTAAAGGAAGAGAGCAGTGTCACCTTGTACCACCTCAGCTGGGAGCATGGGCATCAGGGAACTCATATATTTTGTGGTCTGTGCATGCCCACGAATGACCTTTAAAACACTTACAGTATTGATTTGGGGATTACAAATACATTTTAGCAGGGACATGAATTCACAAATACAGAATCTGTAAATAATGAGGATTAACTATATTTAGACTTTAGAATATACTCAGTACGGTTAAACTTATACTTTAAGATCACCAACTAGACAGTCCATTTCTGGCTGAGAGGGGCTATGTCTGGTTTTGCTTGCTGTTGTATGAATCAATCAACCCACACTCCATCCAGTCCCACCACTCAGTGTAGTGCTATCTTTATGCAATAGGTTGGCCCATGAATAAAAGTACTGGACTTGCTCATTCTGATTCTGTTAGAGTTCTTTACGGAAGGTCAAAAATCAGCAAAACTCTGGATCCAACTATTTAAAAATTTCCCAGGCAATTGTTCCCTAACTTCCTCCCCCATTCAAGTAGCTGCTCCCCCATTTCCAAACACAAAGCCCAGCCCAGCCCAGCTTTCAGAAACCTGCCTCCTTATTCCCTGCTGCATGTGCGTGGGCCTTCAAAAAGCCTTTGTGAAAGCTCTGGCTGCTGAATATTTGATGAGCAACATATGGTTGAATGATAGAATCAGTTACTGCTATTCAAAGACAGATGCAGCCCAATCAGCACCTTGTCACATGTCTCACTCCTATGGGACCTGTGTTGGCTGAACTCTCATTTTTATGAAAAAGTGGTCAGCACAGCCTGCATCCTTCATCATGCCCTTCTAATAATCTGGCTGTTGAATGAGCCTGGCAATAAATAAATAATCAATCCTCACCTACTGCACAGTCAACTATCAAGTAATTGTGGAAGTAAGAGAGAGCAAGTGTCCACACAGCTACATGGCAGATGCTGCTTTGCTCATGGCAGATGCTGGGTGTTCGCTCAGGTCTTCCTGCTGTATGAACCACCTTCTGGGCTCCCTCTGTTTCTTGTTCTCCTAAGGGCCTGGCCCCTTTCTAACTCTCAATACAGTATAAAGCAGTTAGGAATCATGCTATTTAGTTCTGCATGGAAAGGTAATACCAAGGAGGCCAAGGCAGGCCAGGACTTGAGAGATGCGATCTACCATGCAGTGCTGCAGGAGCTGGGCTGTAGAAAAACCATAGAAGAGGGCTGAGGAGGGTGGGAGAGGAAATTTACAGGGCATCTGCGGGGAGGCAGGGCTCATCTTCAGGAAACTGTGAATTGCTCCAAAACTTGTGTTTGATATACTCTCTCTTACTTTTTCCTGCAGCCCATTCATGGGACTCCTTAATATTCTAATTTGTGCAACTCAGAACAACAGTATTAGGTTTTGGTATAGAAACAAGGACCAGATTTCCACCTTTACTCATCTTCTTCATGGGGGCCTGTGCAGGGCACAGCCTGTCCAGACACACTCAGGAGCCCCGTTTTCTGCATGTGCCTTGCCGGGGTCCCCCTTACTCCATGGTCCCTCCCACTGCTGCTGCCCTTGCTCTCAGAGGATGGATGCAAACTTGTCAAAGCTATCTGATGGTCAGCTAAGGTTGTAGAAACAGACACCGTGGTGGAGATTGGCGAGTGGATTATTCACTGGGTGAGTATTCAGGTACAGCAGTGGAATGAGGGTAGGGAGCCAGGTAGGAATGGAGTAGGAGTCAGGGAGCACTCATGGGCTATGGAAGCATTAAGTGAATTACTATGTAGAAAGCTTGGGATAGCTGCCTGACATATAGCCAGCACTGTGTTTCCTGTTTATTCTTCTTGTAATTAATAATCAGCACTTTTTGAAAGTTAAATGTAAGTTTTCATATCAAAAGGCTATTTCCCATGATTAATACAAATCCAAGTGGGTCTGCTTAGGCAAAATAGGTCCAGATGAAGTGAAGCTCAGATGCTCAAATAAATGAGTCCATCATCAATTAGTCTCATCCAGCCTTTGAAGCAAGCCAGCTTCAAAAAACTAAACAAATTGACTAAAAAAAATATGTAAACAAATCAGCCTCAGGTAAACATCTTTAAAGGGAAAATAGCCCTAAGAAGATAGCCCTAACAAGTAAGAGGAACTATGATTTCCTCCTCTTGAGCACTTTATCCATCTCATCAGCACATATCAGGTCTGATGCGCTCCTGTGAACAACAGCACTGTCAGCCTTTCAGTGTTCCTTCCAGGACCAGTGCCAAGCACGCAACATTCGAGGAAGCAGGAATCCGAGAATTCAAGCAACTTGCCCTAGATTACGCAGTGAATAGATGGCAGAATCAGATTCCTCTTCTGGGGACCAAGGACCCATCTTCTCTACCTTTGTATGTCCAACTGCCTAGTACAAGGCCTGGTAGAGCAGGCACCAGGTAATGCTTGTCAAATGAATAAATGGTAAAATGGTAACTCGAGCTGAGCAACAAACTGATACCAACTCAAGTGAACTAACTCAATTGTTGTAACAGGGCAGCATTTAAATAAAAGGTAATATGGTCTGGCTCCATCCTAACCCAGATCTCATCTTGAATTGTAGCTCTCATAATTCCCACGTTGTGGGAGGGACCCAGTGGAAAATAATTGAATCAGGGGGATGGTTTCTCCCATAGGGTTCTCATGGTAGTGAGTAAGTCTCACAAGATCTGATGATTTTATAAGACATTTCCCCTTTTGCTTGACTTTTCTTCTCTTGTCTGCCATGATGTAAGATGTGCCTTTTACCTCCCACCATCATTGTAGATCATTGTAGGGCCTCCCCAGCCACGTAGAATTGTGAGTCTGTCAAACCTCTTTTTCTTTATAAGTTACCCAGTCTCAGGTATGTCTTTATCAGCAGCACGAAAACGGACTAGTACAAAAGGTGAAATCATAATTTAGATAAACTTATTGTAGCCAAATAAAGCAAAAAGCTTGAGGCTTCTGAAATACGTTCTTTAGTAATATAATATGACCTAGTGTTTCCTAAACTGAGAATTACATGTTGCCTGAAACTCCCTGTGTCTGACTGAATAGTTTATGCTCAGTATAAGGCAAAAATGTGATATGACATCTGTACCATTTCAAAACAGAACAACTAAAATAGCCTAAAAGACCCACATTAATTTATTTAAAAATTCAAGAAACAAGCATCTAATTTTCTTAGCATTCCTTTTGGTGGTGAGCTGATATTGATAATAAAACACCTAATAATTCACTCAATTAAGTATTTTCCTGTGTTTTGCCTTATTATGAAATAGTAAAACATAATAATAAGCCTAATGGCATAAGGACTGCTTTTAACCAAAACCAGATGCAAGCAGTTTTAAATATCTGCTACTATTTCCTTTCTGATGTCTAAACATGTCTTTACAAGTTACAGACTGCACTGCCTCTTCATGCAGGCAAATGGAGCATCATTTTTCTTTTCTCAGGGGACCATTAGTGATCTGGCAAAGTGTATGCTGGGTCAGAGCCTCAGGATAAGGTGCTTTTGGTGTTTATTTTACAGACACATGTGATTACTTACAGGATTAGTACAGCTTCCTTTTAAAGTAGGACCCTTGTTCAGAGCAGAATAGAATAAAATATGCTTTTCTATCTTCTTCGGACTTTGAAAACAGGTTACAAAGGTTAACTTGATCTGCTAAAAATTTCACTTGGTCACAACTGTCAACAAAGCACAATAAGACTCTCCTTTCCTACCCCTTTCTAATTCTGCCTCTCCAAATGTTGGAAAAGATCCTTAAAAAAGTGTATATAATTAATATAACTTTTGAGTATAAATGCAAGGAAATATAACAGGAATTGCTGCCATGCTCAAAACAACAAAGCAAAATTTACCAGGTTAAAAACAAAAAAGACCTCAAAAGATACGCTAGAGACCTACTCCTTTCCAAACAAGGAAGAGAAAAATTGTCTCTACAAAAGCACATACTGAAAAAATACTTTGGAGGCAAGGCCTGAAAGGGCTGGCAGTGTGTGGTTCTGTTGTTATTCCTGTGGCCATTTTATAGGTCTCAGCAAAACACTGGGCCCACCATCTGTGTTTTGTTTGTTCCAGGGGAGCTAGCCATCACAACCCAACAGACCTGCACAGGCACCAGAAGTCGTTCCCTTTCACCTACCACTGGGAGTTTTGTTCTCATTTACTACAGCGGTGTTCCATCTTAGAGAGTGTTCAGAACAAAGGCTCTCAGACTGAGGATGGGTTCTTGGATGAGAAGACAGCTTTGTTCTTAGGTATAATCAACACACCTTAGACAGCAACTATCACTTAGGATGTGTGTGTGTGTTGTGTGTGTGTGTGTGTGTGTGTGTGTGTGTGTGTGTAGCATAAACATTTCATATATGAACTGATTAGATGATGATTCTTCTAAAATATTCTGGCTGTAGACTGATGACTAATGTGCCCAGGAAGTGTTGTAGTCTTGTCATTTGGAGCATATTTCTTCTCAACTAGCCCCCAATAAATAACTGATTCTCTCTAGAAAGAAGTGGATATGACTTGCCTATCTACTCCAGCCTGCAAGAGCACATATGAACAAAGATAGCTGGTCAGCAGGACTAAGAAAGCAAACAGAAACAATTTGCAGCAAAGAGCAAATGTTACACTGTAGCTAGATGCGTGTCTCCTATCTCAGACTGTGGGCACTTTACTGATAATATTAGAACTATCAATTATTGTGAGTAAATGGGAGGATGTTTCTGTAGTTCCTGTTGAAACCAACTGAACAGGGTTCTGGATTTTGGACAATTTCAGAATCAAACACTAAGAATTTGGACAATTTCAGAATCAAAAACTAAGAAATTTGTGATCTGGTGCATGACCGAAGGAAGCATCTATGCAGCTTCGTGGGTAGGACCTCCATGGACACCTGGAAAGGCTTGGTGAAGTGAAGCCACAAAAGAAAAGCAGGAAGTAGACTGGCCAAAATGTACTGGGTCTCGCTGAGGCAGTTTCATTTTTTTAATAGGAGGGAAGAGCATAAATAGCAGTGCCTCCTTATGTGGTATTCTTAGTTTTAGTGACTTTTATTCCAAATAACATTTTTTTAAATTTCAGAATAGAGGTTCTGCCTTTGCAATAAATGTTTTTTCTATTCTCTAATAAAATTAGTGTATAGAGGGTGCTTAGAACAGTACCTGGCATATAGAAATGTGACATAGAAGTCAGTGCTTCGGATAAAGAACCTCTCCAGACGAATTTCTGTGACTCTGGGCTGTCCCACATGGATACTGCTTGACTTTTATAGTCAAGATTCCAGGATGAATCCAGTGAGTTGACACTTCCTCAGGATGCTGCCTTCTCACCTGGGTGTCTCATTTCACAACATGTGAGATCATATATATTCCTTACAGAAAACTACACAGTTACTGGACATGTATCCACCAGGCTGTTCTCATTCAAATAAACCTCAAGCCTCCACATTCATGATAAGGAGTCACCTTTGAACTCTTTGTTTTATACTAGCCTTTTTTTTTTAATTTGACAAGTCTAATTTAATCAATCTACAGAAATAACAGCATCACTGGAATAAGTAGGTGGCTTTTTAAGATCACTATATTGACAGAGTTACCAGTCCATAAGATACTTAAAATCCAATATAAACATTTTAAGAAGTAACTTCAGTTAAGAGCAGTGCTTTCTCCACCTTTTTTATCCTCCACAAATCCAAACATAGTCTATTGTGAAGAACAATCTTTCAATAATTATTTGGTGAAAGAAATAATTGGTCATACTTAATATGATATATTTTCTATGTAACATGTATGTCATCAATCTGTACCAATGCATATTAAAATATGTCCCTTAAGTATACTCACATTATCTCTCCAGACCCTTGTTCCCAGATCTTGGTGATGTGTCAGCCAACAAGTATCTATTAAGTGACTAGGCTTCCCTCTTCCCTTGCAAATTTGCAGTCTTTAGCTCTGCAAGGGCGTGAGTCAGAACAACACAGTGGCTAAGAGTGTGGCTCACCACGCAGCACCTGGGTGTCCTGTGGCTTGCTAAGAACCCATCTGGAACTCAGTCTTTGTCTGTGACATGAGGATTATTGATCATAAGAACATCTCACTTAAAAGTTTGTTGTGAAAATTAAATTAATAATTTCATGTAAATAATTATAAGAACTTAGTAGAGAGGGCTCTTGGCTTATTATTAATCAGTCAACCATCCTAAATATTATGTAATAAAAAATTAGACATGCCTGCCGTATCTTGGAGCAGTATACCAAAAAACCTTGGAAATTACATATTTCTTTGCTAATACTTAGATAATGCTAGTAAAATCCTCCAGTAAAGACTGGCTATAGTCACACAAATGAGAATGACATTTCTAAGTCCAGCATTTCTAAGTCTGACATTCAAGGTAATAATGTTGTGCTTCAAAATAATAATAATAACAGCCCACATAAAAATTTATTGAAGACAGGGTTTTGCAACATTGCCTACACTGGCCTCCTGGGATCAGGAGATCTTCCTACCTTAGCCTCCCAAGCAGCTGGGACTACAGACACATGCCACTGTGTTTGGCATGTTAGCCAATATTTACTGAGCACTTATTGTGGCCTTCTGCCATATTGCATATGTTTTAATATTTATACTCCGTGCAAATAAAATACAAACTCTTCTACCATATTGTCCAGTAATTGGTACTCACTATATCATAAGGTATAAGGAATCTGTAATACAATGGGTTAAAAAACTTAATGCCTCAGGCTGGGCACAGTGGCTCACACTTGTAATCCCAGTGCTCTGGGAGGCCGAGGCTGGTGCATGACCCGAGGTTAGGAATTCCAGACCAGTCTGGGCAACATGGTGAAACCCCGTCTCTCTTAAAAAAAGATGCAAAAATTAGGTGGGCGTGGTGGTGTGCCTCCCACAATCTGAGCTACTTGGGAGGCTGAGGTGAAAGAATAGCTGAACCTGGGAGGCAGAGGCTGCAGTAAGCCCACATTGCACCACTGCACTCCAGCCTGGGCTACAGAGTGAGATTCTGTCTCAAGAAAACAAAAACAAAACAAAACAAACAAAAAAAAAACCCTTAATATCTCATTAGTTGCAATTCGTGGGCGATCTGAAGTTAATTATACATTAGTTAACAAGTTTAATGTGGGACGGTCTCAATCCTAATGCAAAGCACAGTTTGTGAACAGCAAGAAAATGTTCGTTTTCTTCCCTACAGTATTGCATACTTAAATGAAATGCCCATTCTTGTAAGTGAAAGCATAAAACATTTTTAAGAGTCTTGATTTCTTTCATTACTCATGATCCTGCAATCCTGATTAAATCTAAAATCCAAATCCCATGGCTTATGATACCCTAAGCTTCTGTCTCCAGAGAACTGCTGCATGCAATAACTATTCTCTGATGTTTGCTATTATGAAGATTGACATAAGCATAAGAGTTAGGTTTATACATCCATCTAAAATTCTAGACGCTGGAACTAAAATTCATTCATTCTACAAATATTTATTGAACACCTGCTATATACACCTGGCACCCTTTGCGCAAAAATGCATATCCTTGCCATCTTGATATTTATATACTAGAAGGGAAAGACACTCTACATAGATATATTAACATAAAATCCTGACTTGGTTTACAGTGAGGCCTTCCTAAAAGGCTGAGGAACCAAGGCTTCTTGCCAAACACTCCCTCATTCTCCAATGAATACTGTGAAAAAGAACATTTATTTTCAACCCATAGCCCCCACCCAGTGGAGATATGAAAGAATCAATGTTGGGGAAGCTGAGGGTTGGATACAGTGGAGAGAACGCCCAGCCCAGGGAGAGGAGCATGATGAGATGATCTTGGGGTTTGGGGGACTTGCTAGACTGATGAGGCACTCCCGCCTGAGAAAGAAGGGCAGGAGCTCTGGGGATTGCTTAGAATTTCACCAAGGGGCAGGGGCAGGGTCGTGCCATAGAGGAGGTTTGTGGGAAGAATCAAGGGAGAAATAGAAGAGCTGAGTGGCAGGGTCTGCAAGTCCAGCTCTTGCTAAGGATTTGTCTCACAAATAATTTTGGAAAGGTATAAATACCAAGAAAAATAAAACCTGTTCATGGCATGAAAAACAAAAACGGGTCTAAAGTAAGAAAGCTTTAGTTAAGGGGGTGAGGGAAGAGGGTTTTAAGGAAGGATATCTAAGATAAACCTGAATTTTGGGAGGAGACCATCATTCAAAATCTGGGGAAGAGAATTTCGGGCAAAGGGAGCTGTGACAGCACAGAGGTGTCAGTTCAAACCAGGGTGAATTCTACAACTAATAACAGTGACTATTTGTATAGTAATTTTATATTTTGTTTAAAATTATGTCTGCTTATTTGATCCCCACAAAGCCTAATAACCTTGAGGAATTTGGGGTCTTGAGTTAGAGTGGGGGAAAACTTGACCAAAAGAAGTAACACCCAGGCCCAGGTCAAGTCAGTTGCAGGCTGGGCCTCAGAGCCACGCTGGGCCTGCGCTGCAGCATCTGGCTCTGCCCTTTCCCATGTATGCGGCCTTCCCCGGGTGTGATGGCCTCTTCTGTGTCAAGGTCCCTCCACCTCTATGCTGACTCCTCTGTCCCCGAGCTCCATCAGGGACTGAGGTTTCTGCTTCAAAGACCTTCTGAGATCTGGTTTCCCAGCAACAGAAGCTGAGGTGGATTCTTGGGACACGGGGATTATGAGGCAGTTTCCTTGCAGGGATACCTTGCAGGGAGTAGGAAATCTGGACCCCACAGAGGGACAGATCAGATTGTCACACTCTTGCAGTGGAGGCCTTAGCTGCTGGGATGCTCTGGAGCTGCCACAGCCCTTCAGAGACTTTCCAACTTTGAGGTCTCAGCACTCTGTGTTGAGCAGTCATTGGGTGCAGGCTGCCTGTGGCTGGTGAGGTGAAGTTTGTGTAAAGCAGCTCCCTGGCTGGGCACGGTGGCTCATGCCTATAATCCTAGCACTTTGGGAGGTCGAGGTGGGTAGAACACCTCAGGTCAGCAGTTTGAGACCATCCTGGCCAACATGGTGAAACCCCATCTCTTATTTAAAAAAAAAGCAGCACGCTTCAGCCACCACCAATTCCCAGGGAGGGATTTTGCGGAGAGTGGTCAAAGAAGCACCTTCGAGCTGCTGGAATGAGAGGCTCAGTCCTGAAAGGGAATTCCCAACTCACATCATAGCATACACTGTGCACAGCTCTTCAGAAGAGATTCTGACAGAAGAGCCTTGAGAGGAAGTCAGTGTGGATGGAACTAAGTTTTTAGAAATCTGGGCTTTTAGAATTCTTGATTTGCTATTTTAGATCTCGACGTGTGTAATTATCTCAGTAGGTTAAAGCCCCAACAAGAAATCAGGAATCACTCTATTTTAAAAAGAGAACATTAAAGAGAGAGGATTGATTACTGAAGGGGATGGAAGAGCCAGGAAGCCAAAAGGCATGTTGAAGCCACTGGAACATCAGCAAGGCAGGACAGGCTGGGGCATGAGCAGAGCTCAAGAACAAGGGCCATCCAGGAGCACTAGACCCTCAGGAGAAGGTCCAGAAATGGCTCTATGTGCAAGCAGGCCTTGCCTGGGCCTCTTCCCTGTCAGCTGTGTCCATCAGCCCTTCCAGGTGTCCATGGGAGGTCCCACCCACAAATCTAGGATAGGTGCTTCCTTCAGTTATGCACCAAATAAAAAACTCTTAAATTTTGATTCTAAAATTGTCCGAAGTCTATAGCCCTTTTCAATTGGTTTCAACAGTAACCACTATCAGACAGTCCAGAAATCCCATCCAGTAGTAACTAAGAATATCCTGTGTACTGAATGAAGGCTGAAGGCAGAGGACATTAGATAAGTGATGGGTACTCGATGACTAGCTTGGGATGGCCACGGCTGACAGTGAAGAGACCCAGACAAGGCCTGGTTGTACATAGAGCCATTTCTGGACCTTCTCCTGAGGGTCTAGCACTCCTGGATGGCCCTGGTTCTTGAGCTCTGCTCATGCTGCCCCACTGACTTCTCTCAGCCTTCCTGCCTTGCTGATGTTCCAGTCATTTCAACATTCCTTTTGGCTTCCTGGCTCTTCCATCCCCTTCAGTAACCAATCCTCTCTGTTTAATGTTCTCTTTTTAAAATGCTTAGAGTGAGTCCTGATTTCTGGTTGGGGCCTTACCTACTGAGATAATTATACATGTCAAGGTCTGAAATAGCAAATCAAGAATTCTAAAAACCTAGATTTCTAAAAAGAGGACGTCATTGAGTCGAATCTCAATCTTTTGATAGTTTCCTTCACAACAGTATTATAAAGTGATTTTCTCTGTTAATTCTTTCTTTGCTGTTTTAAGTTGAAAACAATAGCTTGGATTTGCAGGGAGGTGGATTTCAAGTTGATTCAAATCAGGTGGGCTTCAGACAGTATTCAACTGTCTGATAATACTGTAGACTTCCGAGGGCCACAGATATCTCCCTGGCACCATTAGCATCTAAGAAGAAACCATGTGACCCCCTAATGTGGTGGCTATTGTAGAATATTCTACCACTGTTTACTGGAATAGGCTTGATAACTCCTAAAAGCTGTTCCAACTTTAGAAATCCATGATTCTATAAGTTACAGCCCTCACTAATCAGATAATATCCAAGAGTTAAGTGTACTGAGCCTCCAAGCATTTTTCATCACCCTAATTTTTAAAAACAAAATTCTTTCACATTTCGTCATATAACTGCTGATCATCTTCCTTCTTCTGCAGCACAGTAGTATATAAGGCTTTGCAACAAATCTTCAGCTTAAACACAGGCGTGGGAAAGCACCTAATCATACTCAGATATTCTTTGTCCTATTGACGGCACTGAGAGCAAAACAGTGGACAACCCTGGTCTACAGAACAGTAGAGAGACTGGAATTTTATGTTAAAGACTACCCTAAGAATGATAGCAAAGTACTGCCTTCCAAGTTATGACACTAATCTTCTCCACATCCTTGGCACCTACCTCTATGGATATACATGTTAGAAAAATAGTCACACAAGAAAAAAACCTCAGCAGACCAAATGGAGGGCAGTGGGCCATGGATCCATGCTTACATGTATGAATCTCACTTCCAGTTCTGGCGGGGTCTGCATTAGTACACCCTGCCAGCAATATGTGGCGGCCTAACAGGCTCCTAAGGCTAATCCAAACGTATTGTTTCAGGTGCAGGCTGTCTGAAAGCAGGGAGGGCAGGACTTGCTGACAGTCCCTTCAGTTTGCCAATGTACTTTCCTACAATTTATAGAGATGTGTATGAACACACACTGGAAAGTCTGAGTATGTTTGAACCTGAGTTTCCCTAGAAAGCCATGCTTCATTCACTATTCCAGATCCATCACTCACATACATTGACTCCACATAGGACCTTACACCACAAGTAATGTCTAACCCAGGGTGTCTAATCTTTTAACTTTTCTTGCCACACTGGAAAAAGAATTGTCTTGGGCCACACATAACATATACTAACATGAATGATAGCTGATGAGGAAAAAAAAAAGTCCTCCCATAAATCTCATAATGTTTTAAGAAATTTTGCAAATGTGTGTTTTAGGCCACAAGTGGCCCATGGGCCATGGGTTGGACAAGCTTCATCTAACATAAGATGTCTCAAAACACAGATCTAGAAATGCATGGATTCAAACACATAAATGAGGTCATGTTGCATGTCAGTCATGGTTCTTGGAGCTAAAATGGGGAAAGGGGAAAATAAGTCATCTGAATGCTGCTTTCAGATGCTCACTAGAAGGATGTGTGTGGATTTCCTTTTCCAACTCCTTCCCTCCTCTCTTATCATAAGCAGGCCAGCAGACACCTGTGCACCTATTTGTGCACTGACCTTGTAACATTTTGTTACTTCATGATATTTCCTTATGCAGAGAGGATTCATTTTTTTTCTTTTGATTTTATGTTTCATCTGTGTTCTCCCTGATAATGTCAGTCCCTGGCATACCTCAGAATGAACTGATGTCCGTAAACCATAAACTGTTTGCCATGTCTAACATTGCTGCATATTCAGGGCTGGTTAGTTTGGGAAAAAGAAAAAGTCAGGGGTCATCACAGAAGTATGTAGGGGAAATCCCAGTTACTTGATTTCCAAGTAAAACAATAAAGAGCCACATTGATGTAAAAGTAATAGATAACTTAACTGGATATATAAAGATACTCATCTTAAAAGCACTTTATTGTGAATACACACACAACCTTCTTTCTTTGAAAAAGGAACTCCAAACCATAGAATAGTCATTGCCTGTATGCTATCATTTTGTTTCAGGCCAGAAACTATTCTGTTTATGCTGAATCCTTTAGGAATGGGGTGGGGTGGGGTCCAATTAACAATGTATGTTTGTTTTATAAGGATTTGAATAAACTCACATTTCTTTACCCTTTATATACATTGTGTATTAAGGATTTAGGTGACTTAGAAATACTGTTATCTAGAGACATGAAAATCAACATGGTATCTGTAGTCATAACTACTATGATGAATGATCATAATATGCCTTATGAATTTTACAGAGAATCAGGGAGAAGGGGAAAAATTAAGTCATTATTTGTTGTTCTGTGCACACTGTGGTTTTTACTTCTTTTTCTAAAGAGTTCATCACTAACGAGGAAATCACTAATGACCTTTCCCACACCACTCCATAGATGGGGTCAAACAACTTCCTTTTCCTTTCTTGTAAACATATGGCCATTGCACTCACCTAAGACATTTGACACAGGCCATACCTCCCATAACGGTGGTGTTTTGAAGAACAACAATTTATTAAATTAACTCACTATAATTTAATTTTAATACTTGTGAAAAACTTCAAGTTGAAAAATTCACAAGCCAGACATGTTTTCTAATTAGAACCGTAAATATTATAGTCACTACTCTGTATTCTATGCCTTGAGGTTCTTACAGAGTAACCAGAATAGGATCTAAAGTGTTGCGGAAACACACCTGAGGAACTACACCCCCAAATCAATTTATTCTCTTTCATTATGTTATTGAGACTTATTTAAGAAACTTTAACTAGTGTAGGAAGTTACACCTGGACCAGGCTTCCCATGTCATTCTCCTGTTAAGTGGCTCAAAAATGTCAAATACTGCTCTGCCTCTTCCAATTGCCACCATATTCTCTCCACAACCCAACTGTCAAATGCATGTGCCAATGTTTTTATCCCATTGTCTTATTTTGTTGACAATACTTTGAGTTAGTGTTAACTAGCCAAACATTCCAGTGATACTGCCATGTTTGCTATGAAGCCCTAATAGGGAATTTATTAACTGTGTAAGTGACAAAAACATGAATCACAAACAACTTCTACACAGCTCTACTTACTGTAATTGTTAAAATGTTTGACATCCACTCCATGCAGTACTAGCCCTGCTGGATAGATACCATCTCGCCATTAGATAATGACAATTCCAAGGATCCCAGCAAAATACATTCAGACTGTATATAACTCTGTGGTATAGAATAGCAAAAGTCTCTTACCTTGCATCGTTGTTTTTGTTGGTTCTGAGAACAGAGGAATGAGCAAGAGGTAGATAAGGTAGACAAAGGAGAGACCATTGTATCGGAATGCACATGCTGTGGATGAAAAGAGAGAAGAGAATGAGAAGGTCATTAACAAAGGCAGGTTGACAAAACCAGGGGTGCTTAACAAAAGATGGTATCAGATGTCACTGGATCAGTGTCACTTCCTAAATAGACATGTCAATTAAAAAGTAATTAACTGGGTATTTATTCTGTGTTCCTCATTATGTTGGGCAAGATGAGAAACAGAAAATTAAAATATATCATCACTGGTCTTAAAATGTAACCAAGAAATATGAAGAAGGTAAAAGACAAAATTATTTAAAATAATAATAGCTACAATAATTTAAGGTATACATAGTGCAAATAGACATAAATTGTGACACCAAACACATAAAATGCTATTGGGGATGGATTATAAAAGGGCAGACTATTTGTTTTTTTTTTAAACAGAATATTACCCTGTTGCCCAGGCTGGAGTGCAGTGGCACAATCTTGGCTCACTGCAGCCTCCACCTCCTGGATTCAAGTGATTCTCCTACCTTAGCCTCCCAAGTAGTTGAGATTACAGGCACATGCAACCCCACACCAGGCTAATTTTTGTATTTTTAGTAGAGATGGGGTTTCAACATGTTGGCCAGGCTGGTCTCAAACGCCTGACCTCAAGTAATCTGACTGCCTCAGCCTCCCAAATTGCTGGGATTACAGGCAAGCACAACCATGCCCAGCCTAGTGCAGACTTTTTATATGTGATTGAAGTTAAGTTGTTATTCACTTAAAATACTCTGTTCTACTATGAAATGCTTTATGTAAGCCTCATGGTAACCACAAAGCAAAAACCTATAGTAGATACAAAAAAAGACAAAAAGTACAAAATCAAAGCATACCACTAGAGAAAATCATGAAATCGCAAAGGAAGACAGCAAATGAGAAAAAAAATGAACAAACTGAAATACAAAACAATCAAAAACCAATAAACAAAATGACAGTAGTAAGTCCTTAACTACCAACAATTACCTTAATACCATGTATACTGTTCAGGTAATGGTTACACTAGAAGCCCAGACCTCACTACTAGGCAATGTATTTATGTAACAAAATTGCACTTGTACCAACTAAATATATAAAAATAAAAAAGAACATTTTTTTCTCCATTAGGTCCTAATTAGGTCAATGGGGAAATCTAGCAGTAAAAGACAAATGTAAGCATACTTTCTTTAAGAAAAAAAATTGCCTTGAATGTAAATGGATTAAATTCCCCAATCAAAAGACATAGCATGAATGAATGAATTTTTTAAAAGAAATATTTAAAAATACAGAGACTGAAGGTGGAAGAATGAAAAAAGATAGTCCATGCAAATGAAAACCAAAAGACAACAGAGATAGTTAGACTTATATCAAATAAAATAGACTTTAAGAACTGTAAAATGAGACAAAGAAGGTCAATATATGGTGATAAAGAGATCAATTGTAATGGTTGTAAATATATATGCACCCAACATTGGAACGTCTCTCTATATAAAGCAAATATCAATGGATATAACAAATACAGACTATAATGTAATAATAGTAGGGGACTTTAATACCCATTTTTAGAAATGGACAGAATATCCAGACAGAAAATTCATAAGGAAACATCAGACTTAAACTACATTTTAGACCAAATGAACCTAAGAGACATATACAGAACATTCTATCCAACAGCAGCAGAATGCACATTCTTCTTAAGCACAAATGGATGACTCTCAGAATAGCACATATGTTACATCACAAAAGAAGTGTCAACAATTTTTAAAAGACTGAGATCATATCAAGTGTCTTTTCCAACCACAATGGTATGAAATCAGAAATCAAAAACAAGAAAATTTTCAGAAAATTTGCAAATATGTGGAAACTAAATATGCTCCTAAACAGTCAATGAGTCAAAGAAGAAAGTAAGATAGTGAAAGGGAAATTAGAAAATACCTTGGAATTAGCAAAATTGGACACACAACATACCAAAACTTATGGAATGCAGCAAAAGTAGTTCTAAGAGAAAAGCTTATAGCAGTAAATGCTTACATGAGAAACAAGAAAGAACTCAAACAACCTAACATTCCACCTCAAGGAACTAGAAAAAGAAAAGGCAACTAAGCCCAAAGTTGGTAGAAGTAAATATATAATGAAGATCAGAGCAGAAACAAATAAAATAGACACTAGAAAAATGAATAGAAAAGGCCAACAATACTACAGTTGGTTTTTTGCCTGTGTGATTTTCCTTTTTTTTTGAAAGAAAGAAAGAGAAAGAGAAAGGAGGAAAGAGAACAGGAGTCTTGTTCTATTGCCAAGGCTGGAATGCAATCTAAAAATAGGTATTAAAAACCTCTTTTATGCCAATAATTGTGCTTAACAGCAGAGACAGGAAGGAATAAAAAAAGAAATAACAAACAAACAGCCAACCAATATTTCGTTTAAGTCTGTGAAGTATTATGCCGATGCTGAAGAGTGATTTACTTCCAATTATGTGGTCACTTTTCAAATAGGTGTAATATAATACTGAGAAAAATGTATGTTCTGTGGACCTGGGGTGAAGAATTCTATAAATATTCACTGAGTTTACTTGTTCCAGGTCTGCATTCTAATCATACATGTCCCTGTTAATTTTCTATCTTGTTGATCTGTCGAATATTAACAATGTGGTGTCAAAGTTTCCTGCTATTATTATGCAAGAGTCCAAGTCTCTTTATAAGTCATTAAGAACTCATCTTATGTATCTGGGTGCTCCTATATTGGGTGCATTTATATTTATAATCATTGACTCCTGTTGTTGCATTGATCCTTTTACCATTATGTAATGTCCTTCTTTGTTTCTTTTAATCTTTGTTACTATTAAAGTCTATTCTGTCAGAGACGAAAGTTACAACTCCTGTTTTTTGTTTGTTTGTTTGTTTGTTTTTCTCCCCATTTGATTGGTGAGTCTTTCTCCAATCCTTTGTTTTAAGTCTTTGTGTGTCCTTGCTTATGAGATGGATCTGGATACAGTGTACCAATGGGTTTTGACTTTTTATTCAATTTGCCTGTCTGTGTCTTTGATTGGGGCATTTAATCCATTTAAATTTAGGATTAATATTGATATTTGTGAGTTTAATATTGTCATTTAATGCCATCTGGCTATTTTGCCCATTAGTTGACATAGATTCTTCATTATGGAGATACTCTTTACCTTTTGGTAAGTTTTTGGGATGACTGATACTGGTTGTTCCTTTCTGTGTATAGTGCTTCTTTCAGAAGCTCTTGTAAAGCAGGCCTGGTGGTGATGAAATCTCTGAGTGCTTGCTTGTTCACGAAAATTTTTATTTTTCCTTCATTTGTGAAGCTTAGTTTGGCTGGATATGAGATTCTAGGTTGAAAATTATTTTCTTTGAGGATATTGAATATTGACCCCCCACTCTCTTCTAGTTTGTAGGGTTTCTGCTGAGAGATCTGCTGTGAGTCTGATAGGCTTCCCTTTATGGGTAACCTGAACTTTCTCTCTAACTGCCCTTAGTGTTTTCTCCTTTATTTCAACCCTGGTGAATCTAATGATTATGTGTCTTGGGGTTGCTCTACTTGAGGAATATCTTTGTGGTGTTCTCTGTATTACCTGGAGTTGATTATTGTCCTGCCTTACTAGGTTAGGGAAGTTTTCCTAAATAATATCCTGAAGAATATTTTCCGGCTTGGATTCATTCCTGAACAATATCCTGAAGAATATTTTCCGGCATGGATGACATTCAGGTACACCTATCAAATGTAAATTAGGTCTTTTCGCATAGTCCCATATTTCTTGGAGACTTTGCTCATTCCTTTTCACTCTTTCTTCTCTAATCTTGTCTTCTCGTTTCATTTCATTAAGTTGGTCTTCAACCTCTGATATCCTTTCTTCTGCCTGATCAATTTGACTGTTAAAACCTGTGCATACTTCGCGGAGTTCTCATATTGTATTCTTCAGTTCCATTAATTCACTTATATTCCTCTCTAAATTGTCTATTCTCATTAGGATTTCGTCAAACCTTTTTTTTAAGGTTCTTAGTTTCTTCACGTTGGGCTAGAACATGTTCTTTTAACTCACAGAAGTTTCTTATTATCCACTTTCTGAAGTCTAATTCTGTTAATGGAATGCACTTGTCCTCCATCAGGCCTTGTACCCCTGTTGATGAGGAACTATGATCCCCTGTAGAGGGAGAGGCATTCTGATTTTGGGTATTTTCAGCCTTTTGATGCTGGTTTCTTCCCATCATTGTAAATTTATCCATCTGTCATCTTTGTAATTACCGACTTTCAAATTAGGTCTCTGAGTGGACATCAAACTTGTTGATTCCCAGGGCCAGAATCTGAGCAACCCACTGCACCAGCTAAAACAGCAGCATTAAGATTCATGGTGCTTTTCTGCCTGGGAATCTCCGGTCTGGCTTTTCTCTTGAGTCCCCTTTTCAGTCAGCTGATTGGGCGACTCTGCCTTTCCAGAGCTCCAACGTCAACCAAAAGGGGACCCAGTCCTGTTTACTCTGCACCAAGAACCGCCGCACTGAGGCACTGGCAAAACCACTGTGCCAGCCACAAGAGTTGCACTGGCAACCTGTGGAGCTCCTCCACTGGGAATCTCCTGGTTTGTGAGCAACAAAATTTTGTCTGAAAGTGTGGCGTCCACTTGTTCTCTGTGCTTTCACTGGGAGCTACAATCCTGAGCTGCTAGTAATTGGCCATCTTGGATCTCTCTTTCTCTACGGTTGGTTTTTAGAAAAGAAATAAAATCCACAAACTTAAACTCAGAAGAAAAGAGAGGAGATGCAAAAACTTAAGATCAGAGATGAAAAAGGAGACATTACCATTGATATCACATGAATAATTATAAGAGATTCCTATAAACAACTATACATCAATAAACTGGATAACCTAGAAGAAATGAATAAATTCCCAGCAACATACAACCTACCATGACAGAATCATGAAGAAATAAAAAATCTGAGCAGACCAGTAAAAAGTAAGGAGATTGGAATTAGTGATAAAAAGTCTCCCCTCAATAATAAGTGAATAAATAAATAAAATCCCAGGACCTGATGAATTCTGTCAAACATTTAAAGAGAAATAATACCAATTCTTCTGAAATTCTTCCAAGAAAATTAAAGAAAAGAGAATACTTCTATACTCATCCTATGGGGTCACCATAACCCTGATACCAAAACCAGACAAGGATAATACAAAGAAAGAAAATTGCAGGCTAGTGTCCTTGATGAACATAGATGCAAAAGTCCTCAACAAAATATAAACAAATCCAACTCGACAATGCATTAAATGGCTCCTTCACCATGATGAAGTGGGCTTTATCCCAGGGACGCAAGAATGGTTCAACATACCTATAGCTATCAATGTGCTATTAACACCACATTAACAGAATGAAGAACAAAAACCATATGATCATCTCAAAAGATGCAGAAAACTCTGATAAAATTCAACACCCTTCATGGTAAAAATTGTCAACAAATTAGGCATAGAAGAAATGGGCTTCAACACAATAAAGGCCATATGTAACATACCCACAGTTAATACCATACTCAACAATGAAAATTTAAAGCTTTTCTTCTAAGACCAGAAACACAACAAGGATGCCTACTCTTGACACTTCTATTCATTGTGATACAGGAAATCCTAGACAGAGAAATTAGACAAGAAAAAGAGATCAATACATCAAAATTGGAAAGGAAGAAGCAAAACAAATTTGCCTGTTTGCAGATGACACAATCTTATATAGAGAAAACCCTAAAGACTCAACCAAAAAACTGTTAGAAAGATTTAATTCAGTAAAGTTTCAAAATACAAAATCAACACAAGAAAATCAGTAGTATTGTCTATACACTCACCATGAACTATTTGAAAAAGAAATTTTAGAAATCTCATTCATACTAGCTACAAATAATATTTAGAAATAAATCTAACCAAGGAGGTTAAAGACCTATAAATGGAAGACTATCAAACATTGATAATAGAAATTGAAGAAGACACAGATACATTCATGGACCTTTTAGCATCAGCAACATGTTCTGAGAAATGCATTGTTGGGTAATTTTGTCCTTGTGGGAACTGTGTTTTACATAAACAGAGATGGTACACTCTGCTGCACACCTAGACAACATGGTGCGGCCTACTGCTCCTAGGCCAAAAACCTGTGCAGCATATGTTACTGTGCTGAATACTATAGGTGACTATAATAAAATGGCAAGGATTTGTCTATCTAAACATATCTAAATATAGAAAAGGTACAGTAAAAATACACTATAATCTTACAGGACCACCCCAAAGACTGTCAGTATTCCTGCTTGGTGACTATCATGGGGCATGGAGATCAAGCTCTGAACAGAGATGTTAGTTGAAATAATAAGAAAAAGTGAACTATTTGAAGGAAAGAACACTAAAGAGAAGCACGAAGAAGGCAGGTGTTTGTCTCAGCTCTGCCCACTGATGATGAGAGAGGGCAAGGAAACTGGCAGGTGGAGAAGAAAAAAGCAGCAGAAAAATTCGACATGGATATGAGAAAAACCAGGAAAGCCCAGCTTTACAAAAGGAAAGGTTTCACAAAAGAAGTCCAGGGCAACGGGGAGGGTAGATTGTCATGACTGCTGGTAAGGATGTCTTTGCAGGCCCTTGCAGAAGGGCCTCAGCCCAGCAAGAACAAAGGAAGGCAACCTGTGGAAGTGCAATGAATGTGCTGTCACAACCAGGAAGCTGGAAGCAAGGGGAGGCCCAGGAGACTGAGCAGAAGAAGCCAGGGGAACAGACTGGGGCCAAGTGTTCCTGGTCACAGAACTGCTGAGCATCTGGGACTAGGGCACAGTCCAGGCTGGGGGGCGCATCAGGGTGTGAGTGACGGGTACCCAGACAGGAAGAACAGATCAAGAAGCACTAATCCCAGAATGCGAACAACAGGAGCATAGCACACTTCAACCAAGGGTCTGCATTAGGACCCGTGGTCCCTGTTTCCATGGCTGACTCTAGAAGTCAGACAAGAAAGAAGCAAAATGCAATAAAGTGCATTTTTATTATAATAAAAATGCAATAAAGCAAAATGCATGGGGGAAGAGCACAGGAATCCACAAGAAGTTCTTTTTATTCCAAAGGAGTCACACACATATTTGTAGCTTTCTACACCACTGCCCTCATCTCAACCTCCTTTCTTTAAAATTCAAAACAGAAAGAAATGTTCACACCAAAGAATGGAGTGACAGGCAAACACCTAAAACAGGCAATCTACAACAAGAATACAAGCTTGGATTCTCTTTCCAGCTACTTTTGTCCTTCTGCTTCTTATTTCTCATCCAGAGTTGAAGTCTCTTACAGAACATTGTAGAGACATTTGGTCATTCATCTGCCAACAAACATGTAGTGAGCACACACTGTGTGGAGGGCCTTGTCTTAGGCATTTGGGCTACATCAGAGAGCAAAACGGAAATGACAGAATGTACCTCACCTTTGGGAGCTGACGTTCTGGTGGGGAGACAGTGGTAAACAATGAGCATGGTCAATAGCAAAGCATGTGGTATGTTGGAAAGGAAGTGCCATGTCCACAAGTTCCCACCAGAGAAGGGAAAGCCACAGCCTAGGGGAGGAGAGGCAGGCTTCATTGCCTTAGGAGCAATGAAGAAGGTGTACAGAGAAAGGTGAGGTAAAAGCCCAGAGGTGAGGGAGGTGATCCCTGTCAATTCTCCTGGGAGAAGCACTCATGCAAAGTGGAAGCAAGCCTGGTCACTCTAACTTGCCCAAGACATCCCCAGAGAGCCCAGTACGTAAGCAGAGGCCTCCAGGAGGCCAGACAATGCCGGGCCTTGCAAGGGCTCTGAGGACTTTGGTTTCCCTCCGAGTGGCCATGGAAGTGATCATTCTCTCCCTGTGTTTGGGGTTGCCTGGCTCCTGCTATGTTAGCAGCTCCAGTTTCCCACCTGTGCCCATCCTGCTCTCCATGCTACTGCAAAACCACATCACCTGAATCTGCCCTGTCCTTTCTGCATCAGTCATTTTCCTGCACAGCTCACATTTCCTCTCCTGGAAGCTAACCAGGACCATACCCTCCTCCAATGAGATGTCTTACTCCCTGGTGCCCCCTCAAGTGTACATCTCATCCAGCACCGCTTGCACGTACTTTTACGTCAGTGAGGCCTTTGGGGGTAGGGTAGAACCTTTGTTATCTCTGTCATCTTCATACCCATTACTATATCTGCTCCAGAGTAGGGAATCATGCTTACAAAATGAACAAATGAATGAATAAAAACAAAATGAAAACAACTTGAGGACATCTAAAAGAAAGCCACAGGGTATCAAGGTATGAAGAATTTCTGGTGGCAATAGCAGCATACCAATTAACATGGACCCCAAATAAAAATGTAATAAATGGGAACATTTCTCTCTCTCTTTTGTTTTTTTTTTTAGCCTAGGTTAGATTTTTTTAAATGTTAATCCATGTTGGGCAATAAAATTATCTAATTCTGTGAATTTCTGGATCAGGAGAAAAATAAAAGTTACTTGTGTGATATTCCCCTCTTAAAGAGCGTGCATAGTGCATGTATCTATTCATTTATGTTAGTAATAGCTCATACTAATATGCTTACTGTGTGTCAAGTCTGGATCTATGCATTTCATGTCCATTAACTCTTGTAATTATTATCCTCATTTTGCAGAGTCTGTCATTTCTTTTTACATGTGAAGAAGCAGGCCCAGTGGGTACGACTATGTAGCCTGGCTTAGGTTTCAGCCCCTGCAGTTGGGATCCTGAGTCTGTGCTGTCATCAAGAAGCGCATGACCTCACCACCATACACATCCTTACTCTGTGTATCTTTGTCCCCAGTTAAATATCAAGGTCTCAGTGAGGCCGAAGCCGGGCCCACTGCCTCAGACCCCTTCGCACACCCTCTGCACTTAGCACAAGGCCTTCAGTGAACATGATGGCAAATGCTCTGTATGTATGTCGTTGTTTCAGTTTTATAACTGTGCTATGTGAGGCTTTATAGTATTTGCAATCAAAATACGTATATTAAAAGGAAGATTTCCCATGATTAGCTTGGGAGGTGGAAGAACAGAGCCTGGTCTTGGTTTCCCACATCACAACCTTTTAGTTACCATTATTTATAGCAAAGTCCAACATGCTATGAAGAGGACAAGGGTGGAATGTGCTCATTTGTGCGACTGCCTCTTTTTGAGTGTGGGCTCTATCTACAGACTCACTTCTAATGAACATAATGTAGTAAAAGTATTGGGGTAGCACTTCTGCAGCTAAGCTACAGAAGGGCTGAGGCTTGAGTGTCCCTCTCCCTTGCTCACCCTGAGGGAAGCCAGCTGCCTTGCTATGTATCCTAAAGAGAGGCCCATGTGGCAAGAAACTGAGGTTTACAGCCAACAGCCACCCAAGTCACCCTAAAGGCAGGTCCTGTTCTGACATCATGGTCACATGGGTGTCCCTGGATTACAGACGGAAGAGACACGGCACCAGAGGATCCAGCCAAGCCACACCTGGAGTCCTGACTCCTAAGAACTCTGAGAGTGTTTGTTGTGTTAAGCTACTAAATGTATATGGCAGTTTATATGCAGCAATAGATAACTAATGCCTAAACTAAAAAATAAACAAAATTAATAAAAGACAAACCACCTCCAAAACTCCAGCTTCACTTACTTTCCATTTGAAATCATCCCATTTGACCGATGACAGTCACAATGCTGAATTCTCTGCTTTACTCGTATGGGAAGATCCTACCCAGGAGTTATCCAAATCTACAAGGACTTTAAATGCTATTAATTAAGTGAGTTATCTCTATCTAGGGCAAAATATGCCTTTGAACTTGGCAATATGGCACACTCAAGCTAGAAAAGCCTTCGAAGGCAAATAACTGCTTTTCTATCAAGTGTGATATGCCTTTGTTCAAAACCTGGAGACATTTAAAGCACATTCATTCCTTTCCATAAGGAGGAATCCTATTCTTGCTGCACAACGTCCTGATACCCTACCTTTTTGGTGGCCTCTCAGGGAGCTGAACCACCATCCTCTGGCAGCAACAGTGTTACTGTTGACAGAACAACAAAAATTCAGGCCAATGTGTTCAAAGGAAAAAGATTATTTGCTTTAGCTAAGGTGCTTCAGCACTGTCGTTTCCACTATTTCTACCTGGTTTTAACAATCCAAAATAATACAACAGTTGACAGTAATTCTCCAAACAAAAGACCTTACCAGGCCTGAAGAGCTCACAATAAAAAACTGAGATAACAAGTTATCAAGTGACCTGCTTTATAAACATTGATGTTGCCATGTGAATCGTAAACACCTGGACTGCCTCATTCATGAATTTTCTTTTCTCTTCCTTTTGTTTTGAGATGGAGTCTTGCTCTGTCACCCAGGCTTGAGTGCAGTGATGAGATCTTGGCTCACTGCAACCTCTGCCTTCCAGATTCAAGTGATTCTCCTGCTTCAGCCTCCTGAGTAGGTGGAATCACAGACAGTTCCAGTTAATTTCTTTTTTAAGTAGAAACAAGGTTTCACCATCTTCCTCAGGCTGGTCTCAAACTCCCGACCTCATGATCCACCTGTCTAGGCCTCCCAAGGTGCTGGGATTACAGGCATGAGCCACCAAGCCCAGCCAGCCCCATGAGTATTATTTTCTAAAGACAAAAGATGGTATGCAATTTCGAAAAAACTCTAGAAGCAGGAAAAATGATCAATTTGACTTTAACAACTTACAGTGTATCAATATAGAAAGGGGGAAAATCTCTTGCAAATATGAAATGGTTAAGGTGGCCACAAAACCTTTGCAAAAATATTTGCATTTCAATATATATAGAATAATTTTCCTATTACTGCACTATGATCACAGAGAGGTTTACGCACACTTTAATTTGCCATTCTATAGTAGCTCAAGGCAGTAATTTTAGATGATGCTATTAAAGGTAAGTGCTCTCAGAGCTGAATTTTTAGTATGATGTGCCCTCCCAGTTCCTTTATCCCTTGAGCAAGGCCAAACAAGGTCTCACTATTAATGGCCTAGGCAACAGTGCCTTAAATGCTTAGAACCTCCATTAATAAACTCTTAGAACCAACTAAGTATGTTTTAAATGCTCTTTATTGCTTCAAGGAGCTTTGTTTATTTTAACAGTTGCCACAGCAGTAGATGAGTAAACATTACTCCGAATAAGCAACTTTAATACCAAGTGACAAAATAGTTCTGTCAATCCAGTGATTCTAGAAATTGTTTGTATCTTTAATAATTTTCCTTCTGTACTCTGAAGCAATTGATTGCTTTTAAGAGGACATTCTTTCAAAACTATGGTCATTTTATAAATGGTAAAAAAAAAAGAGAAACAGCTGCAAAGTGTTTACAATAGAGCAGGAAAAAAATTAAACAACTGTAGATTTTTTTCCCTAAGGAAGTAAATCTATCAAAGAAATCAGAGACAAGAAAAAGGCTGTTATGTCACCCGATTCATTGTCTATTAATGTAGAATTCTTTCCCCCATCATCGACTCTGTGTTTTACATCCAATTGCAATTATAAATGTCTCAAACAGTGATGCTTTAGAATAGCAGACAGTCGGAACAAGAACATTCTCTTCCTCTCCCCCTAGTCTCACCTCCGCACCCACTAGAGGTCTTGTCCCAGGTGTTTCCTTCAGAAAGTTACAAAAATTATTTCTTCAAGAAAGATGATGCCAGTCTCTCCCATCACCATTCAGAAACGCAAGACATATGCTTACATACCTATTCTATTCATGTAGCTCCTGCGTTAGATTCTTAAAGCACACCAAAACATGCTCAAGTATCTGTGACAGGAAAGGCTAATCGAAATACATTTCAAATAAGAAAATAAGCTCTCCCATTTAGACATGTTTTAACATTATATTTTTATCCTGCGATGTGTGAAGGCTGACATTTCTGCAGTGTGTCAGCACAATGCTGAATTGATCAGTCAAGTATTCCTCACGCTTCAAGAAACAGAAACATTGTATTCTACATTGATTTCATTAAATAAATTATTTAAAAGAATGTGATTTTAGGGTAAAGCCTCAAGAAAACCAGACTTTTACAGGGTACCAGATTATAAGGACTTGTACTAGAAAATCATAACTACTACTCAGTTTACTAAAAATTTTGAAGCCAATCTAAGGAAAAAATCTAGTAAAACCATCTTATTTATAAAGGAAAAAAGACTTCTGTCTGAATTTTCTGCTTTCTCCAAACAACTGGAAATACTATTTGTAAACTATGAGTTGGAGCAGATGATTACTAAGATCTTAATTTGGTTTTTTAGCCATTAGTTTAAAAATTCATTGCCTTTTAATTTAGTATACAGAGGTAGAATTCTGTTATCTATGTTACCATATCTATATATCAGATCAAATATTAGCAACAGTATTAAACAGTATATGTAAATTCATATTATATATTAGTAATAGTACATATATATTTTCATTTCAAATATTAGTAACAGTATTAAACAGTATGTCATATCAAATGTTAGCAACAATATTTAAAGTTTCACTGAGTTTTCTACACTCATTCTGACTGAACACAGTTTGAATTCTAGAGAAAGAATAGCAATGCTTTTTCCTCCTTTAAAATATCTTTTAATATCTTCTTCATCATATTACAAATGCACCCATATAAAGTTGTACTTAAAACCCAAATCCTTGTGTTCAAGTTTGACCATGTTTATCTTCCATAATTGTCTCTGATCTGAGAGAGTAACACCACACATTGCCTCTCATAATTGCACATGAGGAAATAAAGCTTTTATGCTCATACATAATTTCTTAAACTATCGGACAAATTATACTAGAAATTAGATCTATTTCATTAAGAGTATAAAAAGCTCTGCATTAAAATCCACAGTTTCTAAGGCTACCAAAATAAAACTTGCTCCCTTACCATTATGATGAATAAGAATAATTAGGGGGCCAAGTGGGAGCTAAGAAAAGGTCAAATATTAAAATTGCTTATTAGCCCGCTCATCTTAGTGGCTTTGTCTTCAATGAAAGTGAAGAGTTAGCATTTGTAGACTGAAGGACTTGGTAGGTTGCTTTGTTTTGTGTCATGGTATTTGCTGATTTCAAAATCACTAATCAGGCCAGGAGTGGGGGCTCACACCTACAATCCGAGCACTTTGGGAGGCAAAGATGGGAGGATTGCTTCAGACCAGAAATTTGAGACCAATATGGGCAACATAGTGAGACCCCCATCTCCACAAAAAAATGAAAAACATAGCTGGACATGGTGGTGTGCATGCCTACAGTCCCAGCTACTTTACTTGGGACACTGAGGTGGGAGGATTGCTTGAGCCCAGGAGCTCAAGGTTGTGGTGAGCCATGATCACACCACTGCATTCTAACCTGGGCAATGGAGAAGCTGCCTCAAAGAAAAAAAAGGGGGGGATTCACTAATCATTTATTCTCATATGAAACTGTACTTTTTAAATTAGTCTTGTCACTTTTAAATAATTCAACAATTCACAAAACTATGACTCACTGTATCTCTTTAGTGGTCCATATCAGAAGAATGTAGAAAAACCTCTTAGTTTTCCATAATTATTAATTACCATTAAGCTGTAGTCTGTAAAATGCAATTACTCTTGAAGAATTTAAAACCTACTTTCCTCAGCAAAAAAAAAAAAAAAAAAAAATTTAAAATAAATGAACAATCATGCTTATTTTTATATAGCAAGCTTTAAATTTGTTTTCCCAGTTTTTTATTTTTAATTAACTTTGTCTTTATGAACTGTATCTTATTTTTAATTTACTCTTCTCATCTGTAATTTTCCTGGAGGTTAACTGCTCTTCTTGATACATATATATTCTATTATACTAAAAATTCATGATAGTTTGATCTTTGCATCACTGGCTCTCTGAAAAACCTACAAGAAGTGCCTAGGACCCTCAAAGTAAGGCCAGGTTCCAGGATGGGTTTCTGCTTCCATGGGTCTGTTAATCAGTCTGTTTCAGAAGTTTTCTCTTTATAGATTCATAGAGATTTTAAGTTTGGGAAGCTGTCCCTCCATTTTCATTAATATCAGTACTTTTAAACTTTGAACCACTGACCTTGGTAATTTTATATATCTAAAACAGGTAGATATTAGCACGTTCAGTTCAACATAAAATAAAGCAGAAATGGCTTACTAGACTGTTACAAAGTACAGCAGAAGTATCATTTTTCATTTTCAAAAACAAGAGAGATCAGTTTCAATCTTTTTCAGTCCCCTGACATTCAAATGCCACACTTAAGCAATTGGAAACAGCAATGGAAAAAGGGGTGACAGCCAAGACCAGAATACACACACACACAAACAAATGCACACACACATAGACATGCAAACATATACACAAACACATGTACACATATACACACAGCACTCACATGCATGCACATACACACACAAACGCACACACACATACACACAAACACATACACACACACCACACATACATACACATGCACACACACATTAGGCACACAAACATACACAGAAACACATGCGCACATATACACACACCACACACATACATATACACACACAAACACATGCACACACACATACACATACCACACATACATACACGCCACACCCACACACACACACCTCCCACACATACACACCACGTGCGCATGCACGCGCGCACACACACACACTTGTACAGGCTTTATGTAAGCAGCAGTGGCTTTTTATAACAGAATTAATTTACTGCCTGCCACAGTTTCCTTCTTTCAAGAACTTAGTAAAAATAGAAATTTCTGTAGACTTTTACCGTAGACTTTAGAATATTCTATATTATTCTTGGCAGCATCCTCCTTGGACTGAGGTGTGCATTAACATGAAAAGAAATCAACTCAACTAACTGTAATGAAGTCCTGTTTCTTCCATCTCCAGCAGACGATGCTATCCAACATTGCATCTTAACAACTAATATGGCCGTAAATTGATGGAAATTACTGTTTCATCTTGATAAGTTTACTTTGACATTGTCTGCTTCCTTCTGGGAACATCCTCCTTGACAAATATGAAACTATCGCTATTGCTTTCAAATATTTCTGTTGCTAGAGAAGTAGACACACCTTTTATGGGCATGAATTCCACCTTGGACTATGTCTGGGATTTATGCTTATGATACCATACTAATGAGACACATGCGGCCTCTGACCACAGTGTGAAAGCCTTGCTCCCAGAAGCACATCCAAATAGCAATGAATTGGATGAATGCCTCAAAGTGAACCTCTTCTGCCAGATCTCTTCAAGCAGTCTCTACCTACTCAGTGTCTTTGGCCTTGCATTTCATCGAATCATGGGGTCTGTGTTACTGAGGATGAAGAAGGGTGAAAAAGAATTCTTGCAGGGAACAATCTAAAGAGATGTTTCCCAGACTGCCTCAGCCTCCTGCTCTATTACCCTTCTTTTCGGTCTACACCACACTCTCGTACCTTAGAAAGTTATGGTAGTTAAAAAATCGCTGGTGGCATTCTTTATTCAGAAAATTAGAGTAAGTATTCCAAAAGCATTTTTGAGCTCACGACAGTGTTTCCCTTGAGATTGTTTGATTTTGTGATCACTAAATTGAAAAAATCTCAGATCTCCTCAACCCAGGCGTAGACGCTGTTTCACTTTCCCTGCCCCTTCATTCTGCCATGCGTTTACTTAATTGATGCATAATATTTCGTAACTCTCCCTCTTTTCTCCTAAAGTGAGGCTGCTTTGGTATCAGTGTCTGCCTCCAAAGAGTAGGTATTACCTAGGAGCCCCTATGAGATAAAGATGGCTGGTTTATGTTAAAATCCCACAGAAGCTGTTACCTCCACAAATATCTTTGCTAGATGACTGGGCGAATTTTTACTGAGGGACAGGGAGGTTGCAGAACACGCCATTCTTGGCCTATCACTTGAAAAAGTCAAGCAACAATGTTCTCTTTTAAATGCACCTCCAATTCTAGCCACACTCTTCTATTAGTGATTCCTCAAATATGTGTATCACCAGGCCCAAGGCCACTTTGGAACAGGGACTGTTTCCTGTTCATTACTCTATTTCTAGTTTCTACTTCATTTCTGCACACAGTAAGCATTCAGTAAATATTTACTGAAAGAATAAATTAATTCCTGCCTCTTTCTTTGCCAACCTGGAATGCCCTCTGCCTAACAATAAACCACAAGTTCATAAGCATCCTTCAAATTAGCTCAAATGTTTGTCTCCTCCCTCAGAATGCCCTCATAACCTCAAAGAAAAGTAACATTTTCTGAATTAAAAAACCATATTTCTAGCAATAAAGAAATAATTCAGTAAGGGTTATCACGCAGTGGAATTCTGTGCAACAGTCACAAAGAATGACTGTTGCAACGTGCGTGGATATGGAATGATATTCACAATACAACAAGTAGAAAAAAACAGGTTGTCAAATTGTATAGTAGGACCAACCTATTAGGTAGATACTGTCAATATCCACCATTTAGAGGAAGTAAGGCTCAGAAGGACGCATAAATTGTCCAGTGTCAAGGAAAAACTGGGAACTAATCCAAGTTAAGTGGTCTCGAGATCCCTACTCTTAACCACTTTGCTCTGCTACCTCTCTCATCTACACTGAAAACACCTATAAAAATAATGGACTATCAACAGTAGTTCCTTCTGAGAAGAATTTAAGGAGGAAGAACTGTGGTGTTTTATCTTGATCATGTTAAAATTTTTCATGGTGTCTGTTTGTATATTTTGTATCTAAAAAATAAAATTAAACTTAAGGAAAAAGTTGTCTCTTCCACTTCAGAATTCCCGTAGCATTTTGGTTTTAACACTCTTATGACAGCATTACGTATGGCCTTGTAGAATTTCACTGTGTACACATGCTACTTCCTTGATCAGACTGTAAGCCCCTTAAGAGTAGGGCTTTGCCATTGCTGTGTTCTCAGAGAACCTAGTGTAGTGCCTTGCACATAATAAGCATGTGATGACAGCACAGAATGAATAAAGGAATAAAGGGGTTACCTTCCTTGGCCTTTAAAAACAGAGGCATCAGGCCAGGCACATGGCTTACTCTTGTAATCTCAGCACTTTGGGAGTCTGAGGCAGCTGGATCGCGAGGTCAGGAGATCGAGACCATCCTGGCCAATGTGGTGAAACTGTTTCTCCTAAAAATACAAAAATTAGCTGTGCCTGGTGGTGCCCACCTGTAGTCTCAGTTATTCAGGAGGCTGAGGCAGAAGAATTTCTTGAACCTGGGATATGGAGGTTGCAGTGAGCCAAGATTGCACCACTGCACTCCAGCCTGGCATCAGAGCGAGACTCCATCATAAAAGACAAAAAAAAAAAAAAAAAACAAAAAAAACGCAGAGGCATCAGACAAAAGCTGTCACACCTGACCAATGGAGTCAATATTCAAAAGCTTCACCAGTTTGGTTATTCCGCAACATTCCATCTGGTTACCATAATGACATGGTTACACTAACAATATTAAAAAGGAATTTGATAAAAGTCCTGGAAAAATAATATCTGGATAAGAATTTCTACTTAGGCATCCAGAAAGAGGCAAAGAAACAAGAAAGTTTCCTGAGTCATGAAGCTCTTTCTGTCACAAAAACTTAAGCCCATTGACGTTCATTTGAAAGGAAAAGGTGTGTGGAGCTAAGCTCCAAGCCTTAACCATGTTTTTCTTACAAATACATTCAATGAAAATTCTAATTAATCACAGGGACTCTTTGAGGCTTTGGTCAGCTTGCAGGGGTAATAAAGATATTTATTAACCACATATACAAAGAAAGTGAAAAAATACACTTTCCAATGCCCATCATTAGGAAACATTGAGCCTCATGGCATGAGTCCCACTGGGAAGCCAGGAGAAGAGGAGATCAAAATTGTAATCCCAGTCAACCTGTGTTAATCAAGTCCATTAACATCCTAAGCCTCAAGGCAACTTCACAAAAATGGAACTAAACCATGTGTAATTTTTTAAACGTTACTAAAAGCTAGTTCCATCAGAAATGCTTAACTGCCACAACTTCACTGGCCTCCTGAGGCGTGCTGGGTCCACCTCACACCCAGAGGGACTGAGTTCCCAGCACTAAGCCAGCATGATCTGTGGACCAGGCTTGGATGCCTAACTTGGGGGTGTTCTGTGCAGAGGAAGCAAAGATGAACTGTGAACTAAGACCAAAAGTTTCCCATTGGCCATTTGAAAGCACACACCCTACTCAACTTTATTTTTTTTCTTTTTGGAGATGGAGTCTCTCTCTGTTGCCTAGGCTGGAACGCAGTCGTGCCATCTCGGCTCACTGCAACCTCTACCTTCCGGGTTCAAGTGATTCTCCTGTCTCAGTTTCCCAAGCAGCTAGGACTACAGGTGCACGCTGCCACGCCCAGCTAATTTTTATAATTTTAGTAGAGATGGGGTTTCACCATGTTGGCCAGTCTGGTCTCAAACTCCTGACTTCAGGTGATCCACCCACCTCTGCCTCCCAACGTACTGAGATTACAGGCATAAGCCACCATGCCCGACCTCAACTTCAGTTCTTTTTCTTTCTCCTGCAGATAAAAATGGGGAGGAAACTTTCAAAACTAAACAAACAGTTTGGGGTAAATTGCATGTAGTCACTTTGTCAGTAAGATCTAATATAGAAAATCTAACTAAGACTTTATATATAGTGACAACTTAATTAGAATGGCAAAGGAAAGGAAATATGTATGACAAATACTAATTTTCTTCTACTTGAATATATACCATTTTGAAGTTGTTTCATGTATTTTTAAACTTGGTTAGCCCTTCCCTGGATCAAATGAATCCTGAGAAACAAATAATTCTTAATGTTTTTTCTCAGAAAAAAAATTAACATATGTGTGTGTATGTGTGTGTGAGAGAGTGTGTGTATGTGAGTGTGTGTGTATGTATGAATGTGTGTTTTCTCTGCTATCATCTGGAACATGTTAATTTTTGTTGTAGATTGCCCAGAATTACAACCCGGAAACCAAAGTAAAGCAAACTCTAGCCTTCTTGTTGTTCTTTAAAAATACACCCTGGGACCCCAAAATGCCTCTCTCCAGACTGTAATAATGAGGGACATTTCAAAGTAAAAGACCACAATTTGATTCTATTATACTACACTAAACATATAGGATACAGGAATGCCAACCACACCTGACTGATAGAATCGGCAGCATCCTATGAGTTGGAGGTGGCACCACTTTTCACAGAAGTTGCCCTAGTGAATAGGGACATCACCTGTTTATTCTGCCGAGTTCACTTAGGCAGCTGCTTATGGTTCTGGGTGGCCCATGGGATTTCCACCCTAAGCATCCATCACTGTTCTCTACCTTTGCATACCTTGCCTGCAGCTGGTATAAGGTGAGTATGCTAATTTTACAGATGAAGCATATAATGTGAATACGTTGATTTTACAGACGAAGGCCATAGGGCCAAATGACTTATGTGTTTTAACTTCATTTTATGTCCAGCTACTCTAAAGAGCTGCTTTGTGGTTTTTTATGATAAGAGGGAAATATTTGTATTCACTTAGAAACCAAGATCAGAATTTCTCTCAGAAGAGGAACTATATTTGTTTGGATGTTTTCCTTGGTAAATTCTTGGGGTAGAAGGAGAGATCCCGAGGAGTCCAGATAAGGGCAGAAATGCTCTTCTCCAGGGAATGATGCTGGCTGTGGCTTCAGGAAATGGAGAGCAACCAGAGAGAGGAGAAGCCTGCATACAAAGGGGAAGCCACTCAGATCATGCCAGCCCTGCAGGGCATTATGTGAGCTCTGTCTGTGACATGCAGAACTGTGAAAGCCACTCATCAAAGGCTTGGTGCAAGAGTTTGAAGGCACTGAGTTTTGCTTTTAAGCTGATGTGAGGCAGAATCTTTTAGGACATTTAATAGGAATCCTCAGGCAGAAGACTTTGAGAATTTGCAGAAATTGTCCTGAGATCTCTGGGCTCTCCCAGGCTCTGCAACCGAGGTTCAAGGGACAGGAAAGCTTCATGTGACAGCCAGCTGTATATGTGTTTTATATCAAAACAACCAGTCTATTTAGTTAATTTTAATTAAATAATCAATTCAATTAAAGAAGAAGGCCAAGCACAGTGGCTCACACCTGTAAATCCCAACACTTTGGGATGCCGAGGCAGGCGGATCATCTGTGGTCGGGAGTTCAAGACCAGCCTGGCCAATGCAGCGAAACACTGTCACTACTAAAAATACAAAAATTAGCCAGGTGTGGTGGTGGGCATCTACCATCGCATCCACTCAGGAGGTTGAGGCAGGAGACTCAGTTGAACCCAGAGAACAGAGGTTACAGTGAGCTGAGATGGTGCCACTGCACTCCAGTCTGTGTGAAAAAGCAAAACTCCGTCTCAAAAAGAAAAGAGAAAGGAGAGGTAGGAAAGGGATCCTGCATATTTGATACCTGGTAGAATTAAATATTCTCTTTATCATCCTTTGTTGAATCAGTCAGATTTTGTAAGGCATGTGCCAAGTGCCAGGGATAGTAATCAACTGGCACTGCTAGGCTACAAGCCTTTCTTTCAGGTGAGTTGCAGCAGAGTCCTGTGAAGTTGGAATCGGCATCATTCTCCTTTCAGGGAAGGAAGAAACAGGAGATAAGAGAGATCAAGTGATGCCAGGAGAAGCCCCTTTCCTCACCTCCCACAGCTTCCTCCTCTGCCGTCCCTCCCGCTTGAATACATGGAGTTCGTTTGAGTGTGAATCCCCACGTGATTTGATTTTATTTACCCTTAGCAACTCTGATCTTGGTTTTCTTTGCTATTTTCTTTATCAAGAACTCCATTTCAATAATTTGAGATGATGGAAACTCCACCAGACATCATCCCACCAGCACATTTGAGCTTCTCAGTTGTGAATTTCAGGAGATGAGGTATGAGACATAATGGAAGGAAACACTGCTCCCAGAATCAGCTTTCTAGTGCACAAGTGTGGCCAGGCCTTTCCTTTGCTTCAACAAGTTGTTAGAGACTAATGGTAACAAGAACTATTGCAGTAAATCTATTGTGCTACCTATTACCTGTCCTTATGCCAGACACTTCACATCATTTGGCTCTTTGGTTCATCTGCTTCACCTCCTTCACCTGGAAGGTGGCTGCCATGGAGCAGACATGTGAAAAACAGCTGCTAGGTAAATGAGTGAATAATGGAATAAATTAACACATGAATATATTTTTTTTTCATTTTCACAAAGCTCCACAAGGTATTGGCATTTTTATTTTCAAGATGAACATAATAAGACTCAGAGACGATACATACTTTGACCTAAGTACCGTCGGTAGCTAGATCTCCTAGATTACAGTCCCAAGAATCAAAACTGGACCAACTTGTCTTAATTTCAGACTCCTCCTGGTTCCACACAGTGACTCTCGCCTACCCCAACTACCCAGCCCCAGCATTCCAGACACTTTAAAATCTGGACAACCCATCTCTCATGCATCAGGCCTCATCACAACACAGACTTGTCACCTGCTTGAGCTTCCTAAGACACTCCAACATCTTGCATTCCTTCTTTCCTTTTGATATGCTACCCAGTTTCCTGGAATATTTCTCCTCTTCATTCCCCCTGTAATGTATCAGGCAAAATGCAGCTCCAAGCCCATTTGCTGACCAAGCTTCTCCACCCAGCCCTTGCCACATCCAACCCCTATTTAGGGGCCTCTTAGTACACTCAAGTTTTAGTGTTTGATGTTTAGATTGTTCATTGGCAATAAACTAAAAGCCAGTACTCCTATCTTGATCAATTATGAAATGGATCTCCTAACCTTCCTTCCTCCTGAGTCCCCTTCTCCCATCTCTATTAAGGCTGCAATTTCCTAGACATTAACTGGAAGATAAATATGGAACAGCAGATATCCCTATGAAAATATGGAAAAATTAAATTTAAAAAAAGCTTACTTAAATTGTAATGCTTACTGACACTCAAAAAAATGCTACTTTGGGAAGAAAGGGGGAAAAAAAGGAGGGGTGGCGCAGGAGAAAAAAAGGGAGGTAGGGAGAATAATGGAAACCCTAATGGTACATGTGGTCATCTGAAGCCTGTGTACTACCCAGGACATTGACTATTTAATCGAATTGGCATGACTTACAGAAATTATATTTATAATGGCATACATCAATTAAAAAATTGATATGTATACACTGGGTAGTAGTAACATTATTGGTGCCATAAAAATTAACTTAGTGTGAAGCTGACTTTTTAAAACGGCATCTTATTTATCCTAATGATAGGAAAATTCAACATAGAAGTCTAAAAAAAGGGCTGGGTACGGTGGTTCACGTCTGTAATCCCAGCATTTTGGAGGCCGAAGCGGGCAGATAACCTGAGTTTGGGAGCTCAAGACCAGCCTAACCAACATGGAAAAACCCCGTCTCTACTAAAAATACAAAATTAGCAGGACATGGTGGCACATGCCTGTACTCCCAGCTACTCTGGAGGCTGAGGCAGAAAGAGTCACTTGAACCTGGGAGGCAGAGGTTGCCAGGAGCTGAGATCGCGCCATTGCACTCGAGCCTGGGCAACAAGAGCGAAACTTGGTCAAAAAAAAGAAGAAGAAGTCTCAAAACAGGCTAATGAGATTGATAAATAAGTGCATAGCATACAGGAGGAGAATTTGGCATTGTTATGAAATATCCACACAAATTTACAAATTTGTCAGAAACTATTCAAAGGAATTGATAGATAATGACAAACACTATTATATTGTTATAATGAATCCTTGATGCTCCAGCCAAACTTTCTTACAATAAAAAAGAGACAAATAATTTCGATTTTTTTTTTAAAGGGAAGAGGTAAGAGAGCTAAAAATGTCATATTTAAAGGAAGCAGGATTTTTAATTCAAAATTGTTCCTCAACCTCCAAGTTTCCCCCCATGCCCCAGAAAATAAAATGTCTCTCGTGTATGTTTTAGATGAAAATGAGTGGCCAATCCCATGTGCTGCATGGCAGGAAACTGATCTAACTCACCTGCCATGGTCTGAACGTCTGTATCCCCGCAAAATTCCTATGTTGAATCCTAATCCTCAAAGAGATGGTGTTAGGTGGAGCTGTTGGTAGGTGATGAGGTCATAAGCATGGAGCCCTTGTGAGTGGGATACATGCCCTTATAAAAGAGGCTCCAGGGGTTTCCTTTTTCCACCTGTGAGGACACAGCAAGAGGGGGCTGTCTATGAACCAGGGAATGGGCTCTCCCCAGACACTGAATCCGCTGGTGTCTATATCTCAAGCTTCCCAGCCAGAACTGTGAGAAATAAATGTCTGTTGTTTATAAGCTGCTCAGTCTATGAAATTTATTTACAGAGGCAGGAACAGACTGTGACACCACCCTCAGTGTCATTTTCAGCCCTGAGCACTGTCAGAGCTTGGTTTCTGCTAGCGCAGGGCCAGTCTACCTTCTCCGCAGGCAGCATCCCCTGTAACACAAGCATCTCTCTCCCAAGCAATGCACTGGCTTTTCTTCATTTCAATCTAAATACACTGATAATTTTATTTCCCACTTTGTTTATGTGTCCCTTAACATCACCTCATCACCCTGCCCTTTCCTTCCCTTCCTCATTCTTTCCACAGTTTTTCATCAAGATTAACTAAAATCCTCATTTCAGGTTTTCATGTGTGCTTTCATCTACCTCTGTAAAGTTTTCAACTTTCTCCAAGGGAAGCTACTCCCGTGTTTGAATCGAGGCATGCCAATTAAGTGGGCTTGTCATGCACTGCACAGCCTGAGCACGGTGCCTGCCTTTCCTCACCGAACTTCAGGCACAGCAGCCTGCTTGCAGTCCCTGCTGCCTTTGCTTCATTTCTGTTTCTCTCTTCATCTTTTATAAAGAATGCTGCCAATCAGACGTCTCCTTCAGGAAGTCACTACTTGGACAGGATGCTGAGGGAGACACCGCCTGGTCTCTGCTCCCCCTGGACCTTAGGCAGACCTTAGTGTATACTCGTGACACTTGAACTATTTGGTTACAAGTCTTCCCCACCCCCCACAATTGTAAGCCCCTGTAGGCAGAGACTATGATCTGTTCACTCCTGTCTCCCCAGGAACATAATGCAGAGGAGGTCCTGAAAGGAACACATGAAAAGTGGGTTACCCAGTCCATAAACAGAAGACAGAGCTCCCACTTTGATTCTCTTCTAAAAGCTGCTTTACCAAGGAAACACAGATGACAAAAAGGGCACAGCATATTCCTTAAATGAGAAATTCAGAACATTCTCTGTGACTTTCTATTCATTGGATTTGTATTTTAAACACTTCACCTCTGCAGTGCAGAAATAAGAGATTTTCCTAGGAGAATCTCTTAAGGTTCTAATATGCTCTGCTTGAATTATATTGATGAGTTTTCATATGTTCTAGTTTTTAAACTTCTTTGATCTCTAGGATAATTATAATGTATTAATTGCTTTCTTTATCAAATGTACCATGTCTCATACCCAGGCAGAACACAGATGGTTCCCTCAAATTGTGGACTGAAGTGAGTATAATAAAGGGGTGATACTGATTGGTGTAGTCCATGTTTAGAAGAAACTACAAAGGAGACCAGAGAACCACAGGATTATCAGTGGTGGCAGCCATGGGCACCCTACCTCCCATCCACCCCCATCGGCTACACCCAGCCAGAAGCCAGGAGGCAGGAGGGCATCTTAGTGAACCCACACAGGCCAGCCTCCTAACTCACACAAGGGTGGCTCATGGTCTGGAGAAGCAAATGGAAAATATCCAACCACAGTACTGAGACTTAATGTAGACCAGGAGGTGTAAAGAGTGGACTCCACATGGGAATTAGCCAGCTAACCATGCGAAGTACAGTTTAAATAGTCAGAGAAACCACTCTCCTAGTGTACTGTGTATCTGTCAGTAACAGCAGTTATCAGTCTGCCTAGGGTTCGTATGTGCACATGTGCACTCTTTACTAGTCAGGGGTCCTTACAACTGGCCACAGGTCAGAATCTTTGGGGCAGTCCCCTCCACACTGCCTGAGTCCAAATCCCCAGGAGTAACAGAACGTCAATGACTATATTTTTCCAAAGCATTTTAGGCAATTTAGATGGATATCACGGTTGAAAACACCCCCTAAGCCCTCAGAGCCCAGTTCATCTTAAATCTGTCTTCACAACAGAATGCTTAGGCTTATCTAGCAAGACTTAAAACCTATTACTGCGTTCAGTTAACATAGGAGAAATCGATGTGTCATCAAGCACTTTCAACAGAAAAGATGCAATTGAGTTTAATAATTGTGTTCAAGATATCATTCACTTCACCAAAAGATAAGCATCCAAGTAGTAATGACAGGAAATGTGCCTGCCCAAACTCTTGAAATTTGTTTTAAGAGATAAGCTGGTATAACTGAGTTTCAAATGAAGAGAGGCAGGGAGGGTAGCCATTCCTCTTTCAAGGAATAAAACCATCAACTGGCATTTCTGAACACTGTGTGGTAGGTACACATTAAATTCCCATCAACTCCATTACAGCATTTTCCAATTGAGCACACAGTTTATCCAGCTGGTAGCACAAGATGTTGACAGACAGAGTGTCCATCTCCTTAATATTCTGTCTGATGCACAAGTGCTTTGCACAGGTCCTCAGGAGAAAAAGCACACTCTCCATATCTACAGTGTCTGAGGAGGCGAGTACAAGTGAAATACAAACTCTTCTAGCTCTGTCCAAGGAGGATTTTCTGTCTTAGCCCCTCCCTGCAGCCCTGACCTAGCCTCTGATAAAAGTCCAGGCCATTTTGAGTCCAAAGAAGAGAACAAATTGATCTCATGCATTTCCGATTCCTCTTCTCCTTACAGAGAAGGGGAAGTACACGAGAGTTTAGAGATTCTAAAGTGAGTGTCACAGTAATGACCAGCCGGCAGAGCTCTTCTAAGAGAAGGTAGGAGGGGTGAACTGGAAGCCTAACAGCCCTAATGCTGGATTCTGCCAGTGTGTGTGCCTCTTGCTCAGCTCTGCAAGCCAAGGTTCCTCTTTTCTATGGATTCTCCATCACAGAGCATCTGTAATGGTGTTCTTTCCTGGAACAGAAGACAGGGGTCCCCTCTGACCTTTAATAGGCTGGCTGCCAAGCTTTATCTGTCAGATTAAATGACAAGAAAGCAACAGAAAGAGAAAGAGAGAGGGGAGAAGGATGGAAGGAAGAAAGGGAGGGAAGGAGAAAGGAATACAAACTACTGAAGCAAAAAAAACCAAAGTGAAACATAAGTATTTATATTTGGCTTTAAGTTCGGGAATAGAAGTGAATGAGAAATGATTCCATGCAGGATGCACCAAATTTGATACAGTCTAATGGCTTTACAATACCCACTGACCAGACTGACCACATGTTATAGAAACTTATTTCCAAACTGAAAGGGTCAGGGGTGGCCAGGGGAGAGGAAGAGGGCAAGGGAAGTCAATTACTTCTAGGCAAACTGCCCGATAAGCTTAAAGTATAAATACAAGGCAAAAAATAGATGCACGACCATTTTATCTTTCCAATGAGAGTTCCACAAACACATCCTCCACTTCCTTTAAGAGTAGGTGTGGGGCACATTGCTATTTAAAAAGCAGCACTGTATATTTACATAGAGAAGATCAATTTGTAAAGTTAAGAAAGTCACAAACACAGTGCTTCTAAGATCACTATGGTAATATGCATGAAATGTCACCTCTCTAACCTGTTGAAAATTTTATAAGAAATATTCTCTACTAAATGTGTAGGTATAATGAAGAAAAGCTGTAAGAATAGTAGCTTTTGAGCACCGGCATTAATAAAAGATTTTTACATTGAAAAATTGTTTCTAGACAACAATTATCTAACAATCAAGTGATTAAGCAGAACGTCATTTGGCATAAACCTTTCTCGTTCTGTTGTCTCATCCACAAAATGGGGATAAGAAGGCTAACTATCTCATGGATGATGGGGTGGGGGTTAAATGAGATGGCGTGAACATGTCTGGTATAGGGCTTGTCCATCTTGAGCACTAGAAAGGGGTTTGTTCTTGTTCACAATGTTGTTTTTATTGGAAACATGTTCTCTGGGATAAAGATTTGTTCATTGCCAGCTTTTGATTCAACTCTCTGAATCAGGGATTAGAAACTGAACCCCAATGGCAGCAGCCCCTACTCAAGATCACAAGTCAAGTCCCACTTCTCAGTATCACCACTCAGACACAGCACAAGGGCAGAGTTCTGCTTTCACATGGCAACCTCCTAAAGCAGAGTATTTCCTACCACACAAGTCAGTAAAAGGCAGACCGTGGTTTCCCCACGCTATTAGTGAATCATAGCCAGTATCCCAATAAAAGACTCTTTGGAGGGTGTGGCAAATGTGGTCTTTGATGCAAGGCTTAATTTCACTCAGAGAGGTGGCTAAAAGGGTATTTTTTGAAAGGTTGTCTGCTACCTGACTATAGAAAGAGATCTAAGGACAGAGATTAATGGAACATCTTCTGGTCCAAGATCAAGAACACATCATTACAAGGACTATTTACAAAAACAGAGAATATGAAATAACTATGGGAAAATGGTTGGCAATACTAAGAAAATTCCGTATTAAGGAATACTGTTCATCCGTTTGAAATTAGGTGGACAAAGAATATTTGCCAAGAAATTGTTAAATAAAATAAATAAAGAAAACTAAAAATACTATACCCTATGTGATTTTGTTTTTTAGTTCCCATGAAAAAAACCTAGACACAATTTTACACAACCAAGAATAAACGTAATTAGACAGGGCAACCTGATCCAAACCTTGGATCCTAAAGAAATGTGAACAAAAAGAGCTTTGTAAAACCAAGAAAGACGGTCACAGATGAGTTTCAGCCTTGCCTTTCAGTAATGTAACCTATGTGATTGGGGTTGGAACTGAGAACATTATGGTGCGAGGAGCTTCTGTGGCCCCCTCGTCCCCTCACAGGGCCACACATCTGTCCAAGGAGCAGGTGCCAGCTCTCACATCTCTTGCTAGTCCCACTCAAGAACTGCTCCTCTCAGAAAATCTGCTTAATATGTGTGTAAGGTGTTCTTTTAAACCAAACCATTCTCACTTACTCCAAAGCCTAACAAGCCCAAAATCTTATAATATCGAGTGTGTTTAAGGTCAGGACCATTTGGTTTTCACAAGATTTTCAAACAAGAGAATGATTTCTGGAAACACTGCAGCTTCGGCAGCTTTGATTACTAGTAATACACTGGAAAAACAATATGCTGTAGATTGTTAGGTAGCTTAGCTAAAAACAGTACCTTTTCTCTCTCAATTGCATAGTGACCTGTCCTTTCCACAAACCCTATGCATCCTGGATAAAGCAGAGCCAGCCATTTGGTGGAGTGACCTAGACACACCCCTCAAGCCAGATCCCCAACCAGCACCCTGCATGGCAAACCTGTCTATCTAAAAGGAATATCTTGAAGCAGTTCTAAAATCACTTCATTGCAATGTTTAAAATTTAAGAAACAAACAACAGAATATAATTTTTCCATCGTCTTCAGACTCCATATAAATTCAGCAAGAAGAAAACAAGCTTGTTCTGATGATGGGGTCAGATGACTATAGTCAACTTCAGTTTGGGACTCTCACTATTCTGTTCTACAAATTTTTTTCTTTACAAATTCTGACATGTTGAAAGATGGATTTCTCCTTGACATCCAGCCCATTCACTCAGCATCTTAAACTATCTTAAAAGACACTTTAAAAGTTTCAAATCATTAGCTTCAGTGGGCTAAATCATGAAGGTAAGGAATGTATCCTTTCTGGTCACCCCATCCCCTCAGCACCTATGGCAGAGCCTAGCACACAGTAAGCACTGAATAAGTGACTGAACATTACATGTGGAGCAGCATAAGTCTTGGATAGCTATAATTATTTCACATTTTCAGCTGTGATAAATGGTTGGGGTTTTTGTTTTGTTTTGTTTTGAGAAGGAGTTTTGCTCTTGTCACCCAGGCTGGAGTGCAGTGGCGCAATTGAGACTCACTCCAACCTCTGCCTCCTGGGTTCAGGTGATTCACCTGCCTCAGCCTCCCTAGTAGTTGGGATTACAGGCGCTCACCACCACACCTGGCTAATTTTTGTATTTTTAGTAGAGACAGCGTTTCACCATGTTGGCCAGGCTAGTCTCTTAACTGTGATAATTTGATTAGCTCCTTTATGTTCCAGCTTGAATATATGTATAGTAGTTAATCCTCCCAAACCACTGGGAAAGCCTTCTATCATTGAAATTTTACAGTTGGGGAAGCTGAGGCAAAGTGACTTTCTCAATGTCACATAGAGAAAAAGTAGCTTCAGTAGTACTCAAAATCAGGGCTTTGACTCGAGTTAATGACTTTTCCACTATTTTACAGCTGCCTTCATGAGTAAAGCAACTTAGTTCTCTTAAAGACATAGTACCAACATACAGGAGACTCAGACAATTGTAGGTGCCTGAGAGTAACAGCAGCAAGCCAGCAACTCTCCAAAAACAGTCACTAATTAATGTGTGCAGGCACTCAGAATACCCGCTGCCACCTCTCTGAAGACAGATGGCAACAGCACCCTGGCCCCTACCTAACTCCAGCTGCTCTTCCACTTCTCTCAATAAAGTGAAAAAATTCCTTTTGAATTTTCTATACAGATTCTAACAGGAAAGAAAAACGAGAGCTGGATTAAGAGTTGATTATTCTACATAAATTATAAAATATCTTTAAACATTGCTTGCGATCATTTTCCAGTTCTCATAAAAATGTCTCTCCTTTGTAAACATTAGTCTGCAGATTTAGAAGCACTTAATAAAATGTTCAGTGAGACACCACAGGGATGGTCTGACTGAAAGCCATCTAAGGAGCTCTGTCCCCTCTTCCTACAGCTCCAAAAGTCACCTCCAGAAGAGGGGGGCCCAGGGCCATTTTCATTGTGCCATTGAAACTATGCCACCAAGTGTGGGAGATGGAAGGAGGCTGCTGCGGCTCTGTCCACTGCCAAAGCATGCCCCACATCAAGGGGCTCCCATTCATTCCAGGAAGACACTAATTAAGTGCTTTTGAATGATGGAGAGATTCCCAAGTTTGCTACATGGAATGAGTGAAAATGGCCATTAATTGCTGGGACTCAGAACTCAGGTAGACACTTCATATTCCATTTATAGGTCACAGGTATAAGCATAAACCTTATCAGCACTTGGGCTTAAAGTCTAGACGTTGGCTTCCTTCTCTTTTCTCTTGGAATCCAGTGAGAAAAAATAATATTCCCTTTCTTGCCGTGCCAAGAAGACACAAACTACTTACGAAGAAAGAAACCATTGATTCTGTGTTTTGGAATCACAGTGTGCATAACCTAAGAGAGACTGTAGGCACTACACTGGAGCACCTTTCATTTGCAACATGAAGTGACTTGCCCCAGGTCAGAGCTCAGAACACAGGTCAGCACTGGCTCTGCCTCCACCACAGCCCACATTTTGGCTTCACCTCCCATTTGTAGAGTTAATTCAATATCTTGGCCAAAGATACTTCTAAACAGTGCATAATACATAACAAAGTCATCTAACACTAGTGAAAATTATTTTACTCATACCAAGCAAGGATCAAAAGGGAGTGGGAAATAAATAGGCATATCCTGTTTTGTGGTTTATAAAAGTTAATAACCTCAACACAAATCCCCATATGGGGAATCCCCCATATGATTCCTGGATCCTAACTCAGGGCTTCAACTGATTTGGAAGCTTTTGTCTAAAGAGCCCTGAAATCCCCCGATGCAGATGATCAGAGAAATAGAAATGAATCCATTTCCCCTTCCATTTACTGGTCCTCATGACTTCCAAAAATAATACTCTGGCCCAGCCGTTCAGTGAGGCCTTAAGTTTATTTGTAGTTAGTTGAAGGAGAAGACTATAAATTAAATTCAGAAGCCAGGAGGGAGAAATATCACTTCTTTCAAATTCAACACTGAAAAACCTTTCTTGTGTGTGTACCCAATGAGAGACTATGAGAGGGAGGCAGCCTTGCTCCACTGCATAGAAAGAGCTAGGAACCAGTGGAGCTGTCCCAGTGAGGCTTCCATTCTCTAAGCCGGTCCACATGGAGCCCTTGTTCTGTTCCCCAAGATGGCTGAGACACCGCCAGCCTGGCTGTGGGGTGTGGCCACCTAGGGCCCTTAGAAGAAGCCATGAGAAGAACCACATGCCCTTTGCCAGACCAAACCTGTCCACCCAACGGAGCCTGCGGGTCCAAGCATTAAGGGCCATGTCCTGCTACCAAACACCATTTCATTGGCTTCTGTGACAATTTGCTTGGCTTTGAATGCTGAACCCGGTCCAAAGGCAGCAGGCTTACAAAGGTGGAGGTCAGAACAGAAATCCAGGAGCTCATCCCGAGCTCCACACCTGGTTCTGTCTCCAAAGAGCTCTCAGAAACAAATGCCTCCCTGTTTCTGGGTTTTGGTTTCCTCATTGATAAAACTGAAACAAGACGCTTTACTAAGAATTCTCTGTGCCCATTCCCAGTTCTTTTCTGCAAGGATTTCCAAGAGAAACAGGAAGCGGTTGACCTTTAAATTTCTCAGATTTATGGTTTATTTCCTGCCCTTCATCCTTATCTCCCACACCCAACACACACACATATCTACCTCTTGTCATTCAAGGAGATAGGTCTACAAACTGTGGAAGTGGGAGACATTAGGAGAGAAGGGACAGTGAGTTGCCTAGTTGCCTGTGTAGCTCAGCCTGACCACACTGACATAAAAGCACTCATTCTTCTGCATTCCCTGCTGCCCACTGCCAGAAACATGGGAACAACGTGGACTTCATGGGGGTGGCACCACAGCAGCAGAGAATCACCAAAGGTGGATGCTTTCTTCTGCAGGCCTCTGATCCCCATCCTTGAGAAGGAAGCTGGCACTGGATTTTCACTTGCTTTGTCTAGGAAAGGTTTAAATATCCAAAGCAGCAAGTCTTTTCCTCTAGGACACTGTCAGATAAAAACAGCTAATGAGTTAAGTCTGTCTCCAGTGCAGGATGATCTTTTGTATGCAAGGAAATTTCATCCTCTCCTTGGAAATTGTTCCGTTTTCTGCAAACAGGTGTCTGCAAACTACATCCCTCTGGCTAAATCCCACCCCACAAGCTAAGAATGCTTTCTACATGTTTAAATGATTGAAAAAAAGGTAAAAAGAAAAAGACTAGTTCATGAAATATGAAAATTATATGAAAGCCAATTTCAGTTTCCATCAGTGAAGTTTTCTTGGAGACCAGCCAGGTTCCTTCTTTTAAGTGTTTTCTATGGCTGTTTCTGTGGTTCAATAGCATATCTCAGCGTTGCAACAGAGCCGGCATGCTATGCAATGCCTGACACATTAACTGTCCAGCCCGTTATAGGAAAAGTTTGCTATTCACAGGCATAGAGGGATTGAGTCCAGAATTTAGTACAGAGAAAGCCCTGAACTGGGGAGTCCTCTGATCAGAAAACACAGGGCTTGGCCATACTGCTTCACAGTTTGAAGACAGCAAAAGCTATTTAGAGGAGTACAGCCTAATCACCACCCCAAAACAAGTTGTCTTCACCTGGGTGCTCCTCTTCCCATGTTAGTTTCATTTCAAGTCCTCTTTAGTTGATTTTAACCTGACTATATTTCCTATATACTTATTTTATTAACACTTGGTTAGCCATTAGAAAGATTACTTTGCAATGAAATATACGGAAATACTGTTGTATGGTAGATATATATTCCTAAGTCAGAAAAGTTCTACCCACTGGGCTGTTTTCTAAAGACTTTTGTGGACTTTGGTGTTTGGCTTTCATTCAAAGAATTTAAAATGCTGCATGTTGGCAACAAAGAAAAACTGTGAAGCTTTTATTTTTCGCCTCATAGTCTTCCATACTATGATTTTTAGTTATTAAAATATACTCATCTCTAAAAATGAATTAGTAATAAAAACTAATGATCATATACTTTTATCCAGTAAACCCACTTCTAAGAATCTATTTTAAGGAAACAACCAGAAACAGAGGCAAAGATCTGGGTATCCGAATATCAATCTCAACACTATTTGTAATACTTAAAAATTAGAAACAAGATACTTTGGAATAGTTAAATTAGTTATGACATTTTAAGTAATGGAATATTGTAAAGCCATTATTACGTTTTTCAAAAAATATTGATACACTGGAAAATTCAGAAGTAAGATACATACACACACAAACGTGAAAAAATAAACATGCAAAGAAAGTATCCTAAAATGTTAATAATGGTTATATGTAGTGGTAGAACTACGGTAACAATTTTCTCTCCTATGTTTATTTTCCAGTTTTCTAATTTGTTTCTTCACAAAGTTATACATGTTTTTCATAACATTTTCCAAAATTAAAAAACATAAAATAAAAGGAAAGTTCTCCCACCCCCATCTTAATTCCATTTCCCACAAGTATCCGTTAGTCTGTACTGTGTGCACTACAGTTTAAACGTGTTCCTCAGAGTTCAAGTGTCAGAAACTTGATCCCCAATGCAGCAGTGTTGGGAGGTGGGGCCTAAGGGCTTCCCCCATGAATGTGTTAATGTTATCTCAGAAGGAATTTGTTATAAAAGCCTGCTTCTTATGACAGCTTGCCTTTTTAACTAAACAATCTATTTATTATATTAATACATACATATGTATTGCAGTTCCTTTTAAATTAATTCATTAATTTAATTAATTAAGTATTTTCTATGGCTCAGGGTCTCACTCTGTCACCCAGGTTGAAGTGCAGTGGTGCCATCACAGCTTACTGCAGCCTTGAACTTCCAGGCTCAAGTGATCCTCCCAGCTCAGCCTCTCAAGTAGCTGGGACCACAGGCATGTGCCACCATGCCTGTATAATTAAAAACAATTTTGTTTTTTGTAGAGACGGCAGCTCCCTATGTTGCCTAGGCTGGTCTTGAACTAGCTGGCTCAAGAGATCCTCTGGGCTCAGCCTCCCAAAGTTCTGGGATAACAAGCATCAGTCACTGCACCTGGCCTTTTAAAAGACTGCATATTTTTCATAGTTAACATGATTTATTTAATCAATCCCCTGACTGGACTGACATTTCACAATTTTTTACAGTCCTGCATTCAGAAGTCTTATACACATATCTCCATACATTTGTGCCAATATTTCCGTAGGTCAACATTCTATTATATCACAAAGTGTGCATACTTTAAATTTTGACAGAGAATATCAAACTTGTCTCCGAAAAACAAACTTTGAAAATTATATATCTCATATAGAAGTTCCTTGCTAAATGCACCCTCACCAATACCAAATTGGTTTATTTATTTTTGTCATTTGTTTTTCAACAGGCAAAATGCAAGTTCTTCTTATCATTTTAATTTATATCTTAATTCTTTTTTCTTTTTTTTGAGATGAAGTCTCACTTTGTCACCCAGGTTAGGGTACAGTGGCGTGATCTCGGCTCACTGCAACATCTGCCTCCTGGGTTCAAGTGATTCTCTGACCTTAGCCTCCTGACTGGCTGAGATCACATGAGCCCGCCACCACACGTAGCTATTTCTGTACTTTTAGTAGAGACAGCGTTTCACCACATTGGCCAGGCTTGTCACGAACTCTTGAACTCAGGTGATACACCTGCCTTGGCCTCCCAAAGTGCTAGAATTACAGGTGTAAGCCACCATGCCCGGCCTACATCTTGATTCTTAATGAAGTTGGTTTTTTTATTTGACTCATTAGTGATTTTTATGTCTTCTTTTGTAAGTTGTTGATGAATACTATTTTCTAGTTTTCCTATAGGCTATTTCTCTTTTAGTCCAGGTGAATTGTCTCTTATGTATCAGAGAAAGCAAGCCTTTGCTAATTATATAATTATGAATGTTTTCTCCTAGTATGTCATTTGTCTTTATAGTTTGTTTATAGTCTTTCTTCATAAAAAACTTTTAATTATTGTTTTTATATTAATTAAAGTAAGTGTATTTTAAAATACATCAACATAATCCTGGATTTCAATAATTATGTATAAAATGGAAAACTGAAGCATCAATTTGTTGAGAGATTTTTTTCTCACTGAACGTACATGAAGTTGTGTAATACTCTACAGGACAGATTTAAAAGTTTAGACTTGGAAGGAGGTTTGCATTTTTTTTATTGCATTTTAGGTTTTGGGGTACATGTGAAGAACATGCAAGATTTTTGCATAGGTACGCACATGGCAGTGTGATTTGCTGCCTTCCTCCCCATCACCTATATCTGGCATTTCCCCCCATGACATCTCTCCCCAACTCCCCATCACCCTGCTGTGCCTCCCCTATTTATCCCCAACAGACCCCAGCATGTGATGCTCCCCTTTCTGTGTCCATGTGTTCTTATTGTTCAACACCCACCTATGAGTGAGAACATGCAGTGTTTAATTTTCTGTTCTTGTGTCAGTTTGCTGAGAATGATGGTTTCTAGGTTCATCTATGTCCCCACAAAGGACATGAACTCATCGTTTTTAATGGCTGCATGATATTCCATGGTGTATATGTGCCACATTTTCCCTGTCCAGTATATCATTGATGGACATTTGGGTTAGTTCCAGGTCTTTGCTATTGTAAACTGTGCTGCAATGAACATTCGTGTGCATGTGTCCTTATAGTAGAACGACTTATAATCCTTTGGATATATATCCAGTAATGGGATTGCTGGGTCAAATGGAATTTCTATTTCTAGGTCCTTGAGGAATCACCACATTATCTTCCACAATGGTTGAACTAATTTACACTCCCACCAACAGTGTAAAAGTGTTCCTATTTTTCCACATCCTCTCCAGCATCTGTTGTCTCCAGATATTTTAATAATCGCCATTCTAACTGGCGTGAGATGGTATCTCAATGTAGTTTTGATTTGCATTTCTCTAATGACCAATGATCATGAGCATTTTTTCATATGCTTGTTGGCCTCATATATGTTTTCTTTTGTAAAGTGTCTGTACATATCCTTTGCCCACTTTTGAATGGCCTTGTTTGTTTTTTTCTTGTAAATCTGTTTGAGTTCTTTGTAAATTCTGGATATCAGCCCTTTGTCAGATGGGTACACTGCAAAACTTTTTTTCCCATTCTGTTGGTTGCCGATTCATTCTAATCACTGTTTCTTTTGCCGTGCAGAAGCTGTGGAGTTTGATTAGGTCCCATTTGTCTATTTTGGCTTTTGTTGCCAATGCTTTTGGTGTTTTGGTCATGAAGTCCTTGCCCACACCTACGTCCTGAATTGTTTTGCCTAGATTTTCTTCTAGGGTTTTTATGTTGTTACGTCTTATGTTTAAGTCTTTAATCCATCGGGAGTTAATTTTAGTGTAAGGTGTCAGGAAGTGGTCCAGTTTTTGCTTTCTGCACATGGCTAGCCAGTTTTTCCAATACCATTTCTTAAGCAGGGACTTCTTTTCCCATTGCTTGTTTTTGTCAGGTTTGTCAAAAATCGGATGGCTGCAGATGTGTGCTGTTGCCTCCGAGGCCTCTGTTCTGTTCCATTGGTCTATATCTCTGATTTGGTACCAGTACCATGCTGTTTTGATTACTGTAGCCTTGTAGTATAGTTTGAAGTCTGGTAGTGTGATGCTTCCTGCTTTGTTTTTCAATGTTGGCCTGCCTTGCTAGGTTGGGGAAGTTTTCCTGTATAATATCCTGAAGAGTATTTTCCAACTTGGATTCATTCTCCGTCACATTCAGGTACACTTATCAGATGTAGATTAGGTCTTTTCACATAGTCCCATATTTCTTGGAGACTTTGTTCATTCCTTTTTACCCTTTTTTCTCTAATCTTGCTTTCTCACTTTATTTCATGGAGTTGATCTTCGACCTCTGATATCCTTTCTTCTGCTTGGTCAATTCGGCTGTTGAAACTCGCGTATGCTTTGCAAAGTTCTTGTGTTGTGTTTTTCAGCTCCATCAATTCACTTATATTCCTCTCTAAGTTGTTTATTCTCATTAGCATTTCGTCAAATCTTTTTTCAAAGTTTTTAGTTTCTTTGCATTGGGTTAGAACATGTTCTTTTAGCTCACAGAAGTTTCTTATTACCCACCTTCTGAAGATGAATTCTGTCAATTCATCACACTCATTCTCCATCCAGCCTTGTTCCATTGCTGGTGAGGAGTTGTGATCCCTTGTAGTTGGAGAGGCATTCTGGTTTCAGGTGTTTTCATCCTCTTTGTGCTAGTTTCTTCCCATCTTTGTGGATTTATCCACCTGTCGTCTTTGTAGTTGTTGACTTTCAGATTGGGTCTCTGAGTGGATGTCCAGTTTGCTGGTGATGAAGTTATTTCTTTCTGTTTCTTAGTTTTCCTTCTAACAGTCTGGTCCTTCTGCTGTAGGACTGCTGAGGTTCATTCCAGGCCCTGCTTGCCTGGAAATCACCTGCAGCAGCTGCAGAACAGTAAACATTGCTTCCAGTTTCTTCTTCTGCTATCTTTGTCCCTGTAGGATACCCACCAGATGTCAGTCTGAGGTCTCCTTTATGAGGTGACTCTTTGGATATATGGGGGTCAAGGAGCTGCTTGAGGAGACAGTCTGTCCTTTGTAGGAGCTCAAGTGCTGAGCTCCATTGTTCATTCAGAGCTGCTGGGCAGGTGTGTTTAAGTCTGCTGCAGCAGAACTCATAAACCCGTTTTTTTATTTTTATTTTTTCTTCCCAGACACTCTGTCCCAGGGAGTTAGGGCTTTATTTATGAGTTTCTGTTGTGTTGCTGTCTTTTTTCAGGGCTGCCCTGCCCAGCAAGGAGGCAGCCTAGTCACTGTCTGCCTGCAGAGGCTTTGCTGAGCTGCTGTGGGCTCTGCCCAGCTGCTGTGTGAACTTCCCTGCAGTCCTGTTTATAGGGGTATAGTTAGAACTGCCTCAGCAATGGTGGCCCACCTCTATAATGGCAGACTCTGTAATGGCAGGCTGTCTTGGCAATGGTGGGCTGCCTCGGCAATGGCAGACTACCTCTGTAGTGGTGGACGGCCTCGGTAATGGTGGATGCCCCTCCCCCACAGAGCTGGACCTTCCTTGGTTCAGCTGTGCTTGCTGTGAAATTCTCAATCCAGAGCTTTTCTGACTGCTGTTCTTTTCTGGAGGTGGGACCAGCCGAGCCTGATCACCTGGCTCCCTGCCTCAGAGCTCTTTTTTTTTTTTTTTTTTTTTAGTTGAATGGTCGACTCTGTCTACCAGGTGTTGCAGTTGCCTGTTGAAAAGGCACCGGGATCTGTGTGATTTCCTGTGCAGTTATCCACTGCGCCTGCACTGGCTGAAACAGCCACACTGAGATTCATGGTGCTTTTTGGCTCAGGAATCTCCTGGCCTGGCTCCCTGTTTCAGTCCCCTTTTTAATCAGTTGAATGGGTGCCCCTGTCTGCCAGGAGCACTAATCACCAGCTAAAATGGCACCTGGACCCGTTTGTACAGAGAACCACTGGCTAAACAGCTGTGCAGGCAAAAGCTGCACCAGCCAAACAGCTGAGCTGGTGACCCATGAGGCTCCTCCGCCTGGGAACCTCCTGGTCTGTGGGCAATAAAAATCCATCTGGAAATGCAGCATCCACTCGCCCTTTGTGCTTTCGCTGGGAGCTGCAATCCTGAGGTGCTCCTAATCAGCCATCTTGGATCCCTCCCTCTAAGAATGAGGTTTTTAATTAAATACATTGATTGCCTTGAATCCACAATCACTTGATTCTCTTGCTAAAATAATTGATGTTTCAACAGATTGCTCCATTTGATTTTTTCTTTAATTTGAATGCTTTTCCAAAAAGCAGTAGAATTAATTATCATAAAAATATTCATGTTTCGAGTTAAAAGTCATTGACACTAAAGTGATGATGGAGAAGATCTAACAGGCTGGAACTTAGCCAACTCCACAGTAAACACCAAGGACACCACATTTTAAAAGACTATCTCCCTATTAACAACTTCAACTTGCACCATTTCGAAAAGTATTTCTTTATCTCTCGTGATGCTCCATTTGATTCATTTCAGGGTCATGCTCACCACGTTTTCACTTTTATAATGCTTAAACAAATGCCTTCGGATCCCTGAGGTCATACTGACAAGGGCAAAGACCAACTTAAACTCAGGGGGCCAGAGTTAACTCAAGGAATTCAGAGGGTGGAATGGCTTTCCCACTGGAGATTCAGCTTCAGAGAGTGTTTAATGGGCATGGCGTCCCCAGGGGACAGATGAGTCCCACACGTCCAGAATTTGGTTCAGATGTTTCATGAGCTTCCCCACAGCTAAGTGGAGTCCTAAATCAGGTTCATCCACTCAAGCCCATTTTTGGCTCCTTCCAACTGGGCTAATGCAAGCCCTTTACTGACCTCCCTAATCCTCAAGAACATTCCTTATGATTTCCAAACTTCCTCTGGAGTTCTGGGACTCAATGGAGAGTCAATCCGGAGGCCCAGAGTGCTATATGTGGGTCCCCATGCGCCACTTGCTGGCCCTATGAAGCACTCTCAGAGGGCCCCAGGAACGGAAACGGAAGTGGTTATCTTAAAGTTATAGGATAACATAAAAAAAGAAGTCTATTTTCAGCAAATTCCTTCATTCATGTATCATTTTATACAAGTGACCATCTATTATAAAACACAACATTATTTTTATGCACCAGTGAGAAAAAAGGTGCCCCAAAATTTAATGTATCAATAATTCTAAAAAGACATTCTAATTTAAAGTAGATGAAATATTTAAGTGAGAAAATATGATGTTTTCCCCTATGACATTCTATTTCTCAAACCTGTCAATTTGAAAAATATATGACTATGTTCAGTGTTTATATCCCACAAAGAATTTCCTAAAATATTTAAGTCGAGATGGTCAATTTTCTCTTAGGTTATTAATTTAAAAAATGCTAGATTGATAAAATCCTGAGAAAACTGTAGACTGAACCAGGCAGAAGGTCTCTGCTACTCCCAGTTAAATTTGGGGGGCACACAAGCTCTTGTGCTTAGCATACTAATTATAAGCTATCAAATTTGAAACCACACACTGATTTGTAGCATGAGTATGTAAACATTTCTGGATATTTTTAGTTTTTAAACCTCTAACTGTACATTCTGATGGACCAAGAAACATAAAATGTGATTGTATGCCTGGGGATCTTGAGACCCTGATTTGGAAGCATTCAACTATGCCTTTACTGTATTCCCTTTTTCAAAATGCTGAAAGGATAGCTTACATTGAAAACTTGATAGTAATCATCTTTCTTCAACAGACTGAAGCCCTTCTAAACTAAGAAACACAGAGTGACCATCCTCCATAGTCCCTGGTTGAACAAGCACAAATTGTGGGGTGTATTCAAGATGTGATTTTATTTTCACCTTATTCTAAATTAATAAGATGAAAGATGCAGTCTAATTTAAAATGTATTAAGTGAGGTTAATCTTCCCTTTCCCTGGGATAAAAACCAGGCATATCCCATGACTTTTCTGCTTTTTCTTAGATAACAAGCAGTTTTTAGTCATAAGTCACCAGTGTAATCCCAATTTACAAATTAAAATGGTCTTATCCCATCAGTGGACAAAACCCTGACCTGATTGAAGAACAAATCTCACCCTCTTCCCCACCAGGCTGGTGCGTGGCAGGTGGCCGGCCTTTATCTTTATTCTCTTTCCTTCCCCCACCTAGGGCAGAGCAGAGGGAAGGGACTATTGGGAGAAGGAGCATCAGGGGTGGAGGATCATGCCAGCTGATTTTGCCTCTCTGTCTTGGATTATCTCTGACACTCAATTTTTATTTATTAAGAGTAATGGAACCAGGCACAGATAATCCTACCACTTTGGGACCAAAACGGGAGAATCATCGTGGTTGGGTATTCGAGACCAGCCTGACCAACATGGAGAAAACTGCCTCTACTAAAAATACAAAATTAGCCAGGTGTGGTGGTACATGCCTGTAATCCCAGCTACTAGGGAGCCTGCAGCAGAAGAATTGCTTGAGCCTGGGAGGCAGAGGTTGTGGTGAGCTGAGATCACACCATTGCCCTCCAGCCTGGGCAACAAAAGCAAAACTTCGTCTCAAAAAACAAAAAACAAAACAGTAATGGAGACATGATTTGCAAGGTCCATTCACTCATAATCCATCCAAATGGCCAAATCATGTGCTTCTACTACTAAGCCACATAGAATTTGAACTTTAACAAAAAATTATTTTATAAAGAACACTGTTCTTTGTGAGTCCAGTTTAAACCAAGTGGAGAATACATATTGGAAAATGAAGACTTAAGCCTTTTATAATAATTGGCTCCATTTCCTTATGGAGAATTTCCAGTGTGACCATAATCAGTGACAGGTCATAGAAAACTGTGACTCTCCATTGCTTCTGTGCCCCTGGGTCTAGAGAAACTACTAAGCACAAATAAGGAAAGCAAAGGATGGGTGTCAACAAACTTTAAAAGCACATGGCCTTCCTTAACAAAGAGAGATGCTGGTTATATATATATACACATATATACTTTTGTGGTTTTTTTGAGATGGGGTCTCTCTCTGTCACCCATGCTGGAGAGCAGTGGTGTAATCTCAGCTCACTGCAACCTCAGACTCCCGGGTTCAAGCAATTCTTCTGCCTCAGCCTTCTGAGTAACTGGGATTACAGGCACGCACCACCATACCCAGTTAAGTGGTCATATTTTTAATTCACTTTCAGATCACTGAAAGTTACTAGTTTTCATGTCTTTATTTCCAGTTGAAGATAATCATGTAATAGGATGTTAAAATTGGATTCTTATTATCACAGCTTTCACGGGAATGGCAATAGATTATATGTCTAGTACCAAAGTATGAGACAGACCCTGCAAATGCACAATGCACCAGGAGATGGTATATGTAACACTTGGAGCCCTGAATTTGGAGGCTTTTCACATACTTTGAGAATGTAAAAGGGGGCAGTGTAGGGAGAATATTGTGAGGAAGAATTCTATGCAGAAAGCTATGCTGTTAGTCCCCAGTCACCCCACCACAAGCCGGGGCGGAGCACTCTTTCTCCTAGACCAACAAAGTCTGATTTGTGTCTTTTGCATTTGGGAGACACTGTTTTCCCTAGTTTTCTCCCAACTAGGGATTCTGAATTGGCAGCAGAGATCAATGAGTACAGCTGCCCCTTCTCTCTATGAGTGGGGCAGCGGCAGCCTCCTGGGAGGGAGAGAAAGCTGGCCTGGAGCCATCTGAAGTCTGAAGTCCTGCCCAAGCAGACTGTCTAGAAGGGCTACCACATGGTCAACCACCTTCTCTTCTCCCCATGTCACAAGATGGGTAGTGCCAGGGATGGCTGCTTTCCCAGGCTACCTACAACAAAGAGGTCTGGGGCCGGGCTGCAGCCAAGCTGCCATGAGCACACAAGGCAGGGAATAGAAAACCTTTGTTGTTGCAAACCACTGAGATGTTGGGACATGACTACAGTGCAACAGCGTAACTGCACCTGCTTCTCTCAGGAACCACTTTTTTCCATCATGCCTGATAGGGTCCAGGAGTGACTGAACCACTCCAATCTTAGGTGTGACTGGGTCAGGCTAATGAGGCCCCTTCCACAGGTGCAATGTTTGGTGCTGGAATCCCAGCAGGGCTACAACGTGTCTTCTCTGGAACTTTCACTGGAGCTAATGGAAAAGAGATACTTTTGTCATGGGAATCACTAGCTTGATGTCTGTTAGCCTAAAACTACCACTTACTATCATATGGCAAGAATAGCTTGACTAAGCATGACACCACCACAGAAGAAAATACAGCCAAGAAATGGAGAAGGGGAGTGAAGTTTGGGTCCCAGGCCTTGCTGTGATGGAGGAAGTACCAATCAATTGCCCATTTTCTTTGACCAAGATTTGGCTTTGCTTCTGAAACTTGCAACCAAAAAGAGCTATAAGCTCAATACTACAAACCAATAGGGACCCACATCACCCATTTGATACTCAGTGTCTTGGCTGAAAGGGCACTTAAAAATCAGACTTAATCCTCTAGCCTATAAACCACACAACTAAACTCTTAAATTGACAAGAATATGCCCCATTTGTGATGCATCTACGGATATGTAATATCTCAGAAATGCATTCCAGCACCTTCCATCTTCATCATCACAACACAGTTCCACACTTCAAACTACCATGTGGTGAGAATCTCAGCACAGGCTATCTTATTCTTTCCTGCTTGTTATGAGCTCAGAAAGCTTTAGGTGTGGGATTTTGACAAAATGAACATACTCATCCCTTAGCTGTACAACCATAATCATCTGCACAGTGCTGGTGTCTGACCACATGGTCCCACAGAAGCCTGGAAGCTGCTACAAAGCAATATTTCAACATTGCATGCCCTGTGACGGCCTGAGCTGGGGAATGTTTCATGAATGCTGGTGCTGCTTGAGGCTTGACTGTAAAGCTCTGTAACTGTATAAAAGTTATATTAGAAAAGATAAGCAAAATCACGTTGGACAACAACCAGCAGCACATTTACACTGATTCTCTCCAGGAAAGATTCAGCTGGAAAGATCACTGGCTTAATGGGCCACAATTACTCCCAAACAATCTAGTCCTTCTTCTGTAGGGTTATCTGACCGATTTAGGTCACTCTAAGGGTTTCTCTGTTTATTTGAAATGTTCAGCTTTCACTTTTTGGTATGGGAGGAAAAGTCATTCATGAATACATGCTTAAAATTTATTTTGGTCACTGTTATCTAAAGATACCTGAAAATGCTACATTAGGCTGAAACCCACTTGGCCACCTTTTTTATTTTCCATTTTTTTTCTCTCTCTTTCTTTTTCTTTTGAGACAGGGTCTTGCTCTGTTGCTCAGGCTGAAGTGCAGTGGTGCAATCATAGCTCATTGCAACCGTGAACACCTGGGCTCAAGGGATCCTCCCGCCTCAGCCTCCCAAGTATCTGGGACCAGAAGTGTGCACACGACCACACCAGGCTACTTTAAAAAAAAATTTTTTAGTAAAGAGGAGGGCTCCTTATGGTGCCCAGGCTGATCACAAACTCTGAGCTCAAACGATCCTCCTACCTCAGCCTCCCAAAGTGCTGAGATTACAGGAGTGAGCCACCACACCCAGCTTGGCAGCTGCCATTATCAACAAGTCATCTCCTCATGGCCACTGAACAATTGCCTTCCTGCCCTCTATATGAAGGACAGTGGCATACAATGAATGCTTTCACAAATAAAGATCTCTTCACAAAGAGAGACCAGCAATGCTCCTTTCCCTGAGTAATGGCTTAGGACGTTAAGCCACTTAAGCCACTTACAAACACGTAAGTCACTGCTCTAGGGTTTGCCACAGTTCTGCACTGGAATTGAGGCAGTTCAGCTGAGAAACAAATAAACTCAGGGACTTCCCTAAGCCCTGAGCAGATAGTAGAGCTCTCGACTAGAAACTAAGCAAAGCTTCAGTTTGACAAAAAACATTTTTGGTGGACCCCTCACAGTGTGCTTTTTTCTCTGAACTCAATGATAGCAACTTTTCACACCCTTTTTAGCAGGGGGAAGGAGAGGTAGATTAAAAAGCTGTCTGAATTCTTTTAAAGGTAGATGAGGTGCACAGCAATATTATGCATCCGTAGAATTGTTGTGAGGATTAGATGTATGTAAAGGACTTAGAACAGTGCATAGCATGTAACCAATAAAACAGAAGTGTTTGCGCTTATTATACTTCAAATATCATGACAAGCTTCCTTTGTTCTCAAAGTATGAGCAAATATGAAAAAGGGTGTTATCAGATGACCAACAATCAGGAATTCTGGGGTGATAACAGTAAACTGAAAATAAACAGGTAACATTTAAGTATTTGAATAAAATAATATGTAATGATTTAGTGCCCAAAGAACCTTTTCTGCTTCTCCAAAGTAAGACATTAAAAAACTTAGTTGAATCTGTTTTTACAAGAGAAATGTCTAAAATTGTAGTACAGCACTATGTGATTTACAGGAAAATAGTAGATTTCTTTTATAGACATTCTTCTGAATGATGGCATTAAAGAACACTCGAAACACTGAGACTCACATTTAATATTAATGAGTTTGAAATGTTGGCCCTGCCTAAAATTTTTAATAAATTTCAAAGAGGCCACTACAAATCCCTGCAATTTCATCTTCTCTTTTAATAAATTATAAGGTAATTTTACATTAGGATGAGAGGGTTGGAAGTATGATTTAATTATGAAAGCTAAAAGTGAAGGCTGCAGCAAAGGGAAACACATCCTCCTCTCTCAGTTTCTGCAACATGATAGAAATCCAGAGCACAGATTTGCAACTTGACAACAGTTTTAAGTGCACAACATACATGACTAAACTTACATTCTTTATACTCACTTATTCTGATTTTTACCTGCAAGTAAAGTAGAGTTGGGAGAAAATCAAAATCAACTGGGTTCCCCAGAAACAAACCATACATAGAAATTCTCATTTACTAGTATTTATTATAATATTAACTTAATACAGGAGTTAGGGTTACTTGTTTACCACTGAAATTACTTACGAAAAATTTTCACTGGAACTCTATATCCAGTGAATAATATCAGTATGCTCTGCATTCATTCAAAGAAGAATACAGAACAACAACAAAAAAAATGTGCCTCAAATTAAAAAGATGATATTTTGTTCTAGAAAAAATAGCCAGATTCTACCTGCATAATCTTAGAAGGGAAAGATCATAGTATAATCAGCTGAGCAGGAAAACCTGTTAAATGTAACATGTGTAGGAGTAACAACTGACATTGATTTTATAGCTTATAACATATTTTCATATACGTTGTCTGATTTTATTCTTACACCCACTCAGTGGTGGGTCTTGTTTGTCTCATGTGAGGGAAACTTGAGGTGCAAAGGGAAATGCCCATGTCACAGCTGGTTTGTAGCAGAGCTCATGGCTGAGAAGCCAAGGACCAGAGCTCCTTCCACTGTTCACACTGCCCCTCCAGCACATCAGTAAAAAAATATATAAATAACACCAAAGGAGGTGTTAAACCGTCATGTGGATTTCATCCTGCATAGGAACTCTTTCTAACAGATTTTCAACAGAACAAGGTCCTCTTTCCTCGGGCAGAACTTGCCCCCTGTCAGCACCACCAGCACCAAGGTGTGGGTGAGCCCAGCCCACCAACACCTGCAGCTGCCAGAGGCCCCGCTGTCTCCAGCACCCGGGTAAACGGTGACATCATGTCAGGGATCTATGCATCCCTCTCCTAAGGATGCTAAGTAAACAGTCTGCACAGCTTACAAACCACACATCTCGACAACTCCACTGTGTCTATAACCTCACGGAAGTGCAGCTGGAGATTTTATTAGCACTTTATGGTCTACATGATCATTTAAGGAGGGTAAAAAGCTCCAGTCAAAGGAATTGCTGAATTAAACCTCCTTAGCAAATCTCTGTGCTATGAAAATCACGATTACTAGGCACGTATTTTAATGGCCCTCTCCTTCAGCTATTTATTTATTGGGGTGGCAGGTGGGAGTGGAGGGGGGGGTGTATCTTTGATTTCAATATGGAACTAAAAACAGGCTAGGCATGGTGGCTCACACCTGTAATCCCAAATATTGGTAGGCCGAGGTGGGTGGATCACTTAGGTCAGGAGTTCGAGACCCCCTAGCCAACATGCTAAAACCCCATCTCTACTGAAAATACAAAAAAAAAACAAATTAGTCGGGATGGTGGCATGTACCTGTAATCCCAGCTACTCAGGAGGCTGAGGCAAGAGAATTGCTTGAACCTGGGAGGGAGAGGTTGCAGTGAGCAGAGATCACACCACTGCACTCCAGCCTGGGTGACAGAGTGAGACTCTCTCAAAAAAAAAAAAAGTGCTAGAAACAGAATTTTTAATGAGAAGAAGCAAAAATGTGCGTGTTTGTTAATTCTAGATACAAGTAAGATGCTGATAGATATACTGATTTTTCTACAGATCTTCCTTTTCTTGCATTTCCTTTATTTCTAGTTAGACTTGACTTCATTATAGTCATTTAAAGTGGAATGGAAGAATTTCTTTTTTAATCAGAAGTCAGACAGAAAGGTAGAGGGCTAGAAGTGGTGTGATCATAGCTCATTGCATCCTGGAATTCCTGGCCTTAGGATATCCTCCCACCTCAGCCTCCCAAAGAGCTAGGACTAAGGGGCAAGTCTCCCCATTTTTTATTTTTTTATTTTTTTTATTTTTATTTTTTTTATTTTCTTTTTTCTTTCTTCCTTTTTTTTTTTTAATTTTTTATTGGATTATAGGTTTTGGGGTACATGAGCAGAGCATGCAAGACAGTTGCGTAGGTACACACATGGCAGTGTGCTTTGCTTTTCTTCTCCCCTTCACCCACATTTGGCATTTCTCCCCAGGCTATCTCTCCCCACCTCCCCCTCCCACTGGCCCTCCCCTTTTCCCCCCAATAGACCCCACTGTTTAGTACTCCCCTTTCTGTGTCCATGTGTTCTCATTTTTCATCACCCACCTATGAGTGAGAATATGTGGTGTTTCATTTTCTGTTCTTGTGTCAGTTTCCTGAGGATGATATTTTCCAGATTCATCCATGTCCCTACAAACGACACAAACTCATCATTTCTGATTGCTGCATAATATTCCATGGTGTATATGTGCCACATTTTTCCAATCCAGTCTATTATCAATGGGCATTTGGGTTGATTCCAGGTCTTTGCTATTGTAAACAGTGCTGCAATGAACATTCGTGTACATGTGTCCTTATAGTAGAACGATTAGGAAGGCCTTGAGGAATCGCCACACTGTCTTCCACAATGGTTGAACTAATTTACACTCCCACCAACAGTGTAAAAGTGTTCCTTTTTCTCCACATCCTCTCCAGCATCTGTTGTCTCCAGATTTTTTAATGATCGCCATTCTAACTGGCGTGAGATGGTATCTCAATGTGGTTTTGATTTGCATCTCTCTGATGACCAGTGACGATGAGCATTTTTTCATATGATTGGTGCCCTCATATATGTCTTCTTTCGTAAAGTATCTGTTCATATCCTTTGCCCACTTTTGAATGGGTTTGTTTGTTTTTTTCCTGTAAATCTGTTTGAGTTCTTTGCAAATTCTGGATATCAGCCCTTTGTCAGATGGGTAGACTGCGAAAATTTTTTCCCATTCTGTTGGTTGCCGATCCACTCTAGTGACTGTTTCTTTTGCCGTGCAGAAGCTGTGGAGTTTGATTAGGTCCCATTTGTCTATTTTGGCTTTTGTTGCCAATGCTTTTGGTGTTTTGTTCATGAAGTCCTTGCCTACTCCTATGTCCTGGATGGTTTTGCCTAGATTTCCTTCTAGGGTTTTTATGGTGCCATGTCTTATGTTTAAGTCTTTAATCCATCTGGAGTTAATTTTAGTGTAAGGTGTCAGGAAGGGGTCCAGTTTCTGCTTTCTGCACATGGCTAGCCAGTTTTCCCAACACCATTTGTTAAACATGGAATCCTTTCCCCATTGCTTGTTTTTGTCGGGTTTATCAAAGATTGTATAGTTGTATGTATGTTGTGTTGCCTCCAGTGCCTCTGTTTTGTTCCATTGGTCTATATCTCTGTTTTGGTACCAGTACCATGCTGTTTTGATTACTGTAGCCTTGTAGTATAGTTTGAAATCCGGTAGTGTGATGCCCCCCGCTGTGTTCTTTTTGCTTAGAACTGACTTGGCTATGCGGGCTCTCTTTTGGTTCCATATGAAGTTCATGGTGGTTTTTTCCAGTTCTGTGAAGAAAGTCAGTGGTAGCTTGATGAGGATAGCGTTGATTCTGTAAATTACTTTGGGCAGTATAGCCATTTTCATGATATTAATTCTTCCTAACCATGAACATGGAATGTTTCTCCATCTGTTTGTGTCCTCTCTGATTTGGTTGAGCAGTGGTTTGTAGTTCTCCTTGAAGAGGTCTCTTACGTTCCTTGTGAGTTGTATTCCAAGGTATTTTATTCTTTTTGTAGCAATTGTGAATGGTAGTTCGCTCTTGATTTGGCTTTCTTTAAGTCTGTTATTGGTGTAGACGAATGCTTGTAATTTTTGCACATTGATTTTATATCCTGAGACTTTGCTGAAGTTGCTTATAAGTTTCAGAAGTTTTTGGGCTGAGGCAATGGGGTCTTCTAGGTATACTATCATGTCGTCTGCAAATAGAGACAATTTGGCTTCCACCTTTCCTATTTGAATACCCTTTATTTCTTTTTCTTGCCTGATTGCTCTGGCTAGAACTTCCAGTACTATATTGAATAGGAGTGGTAAGAGAGGGCACCCTTGTCTAGTGCCCGATTTTAAAGGGAATGCTTCCAGTTTTTGCCCATTCAGTATGATCTTGGCTGTTGGTTTGTCATAAATAGCTTTTATTACTTTGAGATACGTTCCATCGATACCGAGTTTATTGAGGGTTTTTAGCATAAAGGGCTGTTGAATTTTGTCAAATGCCTTCTCTGAGTCAATTGAGATAATCATGTGGTTTTTGTTTTTGGTTCTGTTTATGTGGTGAATTACGTTGATAGACTTGCGTATGTTGAACCAGCCTTGCATCCCTGGGATGAATCCTACTTGATCATGATGAATAAGTTTTTTGATTTGCTGTTGCAATCGGCTTGCCAATATTTTATTGAAGATTTTTGCATCTATGTTCTTCATGGATATTGGCCTGAAGTTTTCTTTTCTCGTTGGGTCTCTGCCGGGTTTTGGTATCAGGATGATGTTGGTCTCATAAAATGATTTGGGAAGGATTCCCTCTTTTTGGATTGTTCGAAATAGTTTTAGAAGGAATGGTACAAGCTCCTCCTTGGTGTCTGGTAGAATTCGGCTGTGAACCCATCTGGACCTGGGCTTTTTTTGTGTGGTAGGCTCTTAATTGCTGCCTCAACTTCAGACCTTGTTATTGGTCTATTCATAGTTTCAGCTTCCTCCTGGTTTAGGCTTGGGAGGACACAGGAGTCCAGGAATTTATCCATTTCTTCCAGGTTTACTAGTATATGCGCATAGAGTTGTTTGTAATTTTCTCTGATGATGGTTTGAATTTCTGTGGAATCTGTGGTGATTTCCCCTTTATCATTTTTTATTTCATTTATTTGGTTGTTCTCTCTTTTATTTTTAATCAATCTGGCTAGTGGTCTGTCTATTTTGTTGATCTTTTCAGAAAACCAGCTCTTGGATTTATTGATTTTTTGAAGGGTTTTTCGTGTCTCAATCTCCTTCAGCTCAGCTCTGATCTTAGTTCTTTCTTGTCTTCTGCTGGGTTTTGAGTTTTTTTGATCTTGCTCCTCTAGCTCTTTCAATTTTGACGATAGGGTGTCAATTTTGGATCTCTCCATTCTCCTCATATGGGCACTTATTGCTATATACTTTCCTCTAGAGACTGCTTTAAATGTGTCCCAGAGGTTCTGGCACGTTGTGACTTTGTTCTCATTGGTTTCGAAGAACTTCTTTATTTCTGCCTTCATTTCGTTGTTTACCCAGTCAACGTTCAAGAGCCAGTTGTTCAGTTTCCATGAAGCTGTGCGGTTCTGGGTCGGTTTCTGAATTCTGAGTTCTAACTTGATTGCACTATGGTCTGAGAGGCTGTTTGTTATGATTTCAGTTGTTTTGCATTTGTTGAGCAGTGCTTTACTTCCAATTATGTGGTCAATTTTAGAGTAGGTGTGATGTGGTGCTGAGAAGAATGTGTATTCTGTGGATTTGGGGTGGAGAGTTGTGTAAATGTCTATCAGGTTTGCTTGCTCCAGGTCTGAGTTCAAGCCCTGGATATCCTTGTTGATTTTCTGTCTGGTTGATCTGTCTAGTATTGACAGTGGAGTGTTAAAGTCTCCCACTATTATTGTGTGAGAGTCTAAGTCCTTTTGTAAGTCATTAAGAACTTGCCTTATGTATCTGGGTGCTCCTGTATTGGGTCCATATATGTTTAGGATCGTTAGCTCTTCTTGTTGTATCGATCCTTTTACCATTATGTAACGGCCTTCTTTGTCTCTTTTGATCTTTGTTGCTTTAAAGTCTATTTTATCAGAGATGAGAATTGCAACTCCTGCTTTTTTTTGCTTTCCATTAGCTTGGTAAATCTTCCTCCATCCCTTTATTTTGAGCCTTTGTGTATCCTTGCATGTGAGATGGGTTTCCTGGATACAGCACACTGATGGGTTTTGGATTTTTATCCAATTTGCCAGTCTGTGTCTTTTGATTGGTGCATTTAGTCCATTTACATTTAGGGTTAATATTGTTATGTGTGAATTTGATACTGCCATTTTGATGCTAAGTGGCTGTTTTGCCTGTTAGTTGTTGTAGATTCTTCATTATGTTGAAGCTCTTTAGCATTCAGTGTGATTTTGGAATGGCTGGTACTGGTTGATCCTTTCTATGTGTAGTGCCTCTTTTAGGAGCTCTTGTAAAGCAGGCCTGGTGGTGACAAAATCTCTGATTACTTGCTTGTTTGCAAAGGATTTTATTTTTCCTTCACTTATGAAGCTCAGTTTGGCTGGATATGAAATTCTGGGTTGAAAGTTCTTTTCTTTAAGAATGTTGAATATTGGCCCCCACTCTCTTCTGGCTTGTAGTGTTTCTGCCGAGAGATCTGCTGTGAGTCTGATGGGCTTCCCTTTGTGGGTGACCCGACCTTTCTCCCTGGCTGCCCTTAGTATTCTCTCCTTTTTTTCAACCCTGTTGAATCTGACGATTATGTGCCTTGGGGTTGCTCTTCTTGCGGAATATCTTTGTTGTGTTCTCTGTATTTCCTGCAATTGAGTGTTGGCCTGTCTTGCTAGGTGGGGGAAATTTTCCTGGATGATGTCCTGAAGAGTATTTTCCAGCTTGGATTCATTCTCTTCGTCCCCTTCTGGTACACCTATCAAACGTAGGTTTGGTCTTTTCACATAGTCCCACATTTCTTGGAGACTTTGTTCATTCCTTTTTGCGCTTTTTTCTCTGATCTTGGTTTCTCGTTTTATTTCATTGAGTTGGTCTTCGACTTCAAATATTCTTTCTTCTGCTTGGTCAATTCGGCTATTGAAACTTGTGTTTGCTTCGCGAAGTTCTCGTATTGTGTTTTTCAGCTCCTTTAATTCATTCATATTCCTCTCTAAGTTATCCATTGTTGTTATCATTTCCTCGAATCTTTTTTCAAGGTTCTTAGTTTCTTTGCATTGATTTAATACATGATCTTTTAGCTCACAAAAATTTCTCATTATCCATCTTCTGAAGTCCATTTCCGTCATTTCGTCACAGTCATTCTCCGTTCAGCTTTGTTCCCTTGCTGGTGAGGAGTTTTGGTCCTTTCTAGGAGGCTAGGTATTCTTGTTTCGGGTGTTTTCCTCCTTTTTGCGCTGGTTTCTTCCCATCTTTGTGGATTTGTCCGCTGGTCGTTTGCGTAGTTGCTGACTTTTCAATTGGGTCTCTGAGTGGACACCCGGAATGTTGATGATGAAGTATTTCTGTTGCTTGGTTTTCCTTCTACCAGTCTAGCCCCTTTGCTGTACGACTGCTGAGGTCTGCTCCCAACCCTGCTCGTCTGGGGTGCACCTCTAGCAGCTGTGGCACAGCAAGGGATGCTACCAGTTTCTTTTTCTGCTATCTTTGTCCCAGGATGATGCCTGCCTAATGTCAGTCTTTTGGATATAGAGGGGTCAGGGAGCTGCTTGAGGAGACAGTTTGTACTTTATAGGGGTTTAATTGCTGAGCTGTGCGCTCTGTTGTTCCTTCAGGGCTGTTAGGCTGCTATGTTTGATTCTGCTGCAACAGAGCTCATTAAAAAACCCTTTTTTTTTTTTTCTCAAATGCTCTGTGTTGAGGGGTTTGGGTTTTATTTTTGGATGTTCGATGAGGTGTCCTGCCCAGCTAGAAGGCAGACTAGCCACTGTTTGGCTGCCGGTGCTCCGCCCTGCTGTTATGTGATTCGCCCTGTTCCTGCAGGCTCTGCTGTGGTCTCCGCCACGCCCTGCGGCGGAGTCTCTTCGTTGTAGCGTGTTGCCTCAGCAACGGCAGGCTGCGTCAGCAGTGGGTGTGTATCTCAGTAGGGATGGGTTGCCTCGGCAACGGCTGGCTGCGTCAGCAGTGGGCGTGTATCTCAGTTGGGGCAGGTTGCCTCGGTAGTGGTGGACGCCCCTCCCCCACAGAGTGTCTCAGACCGTCTGCTCGGGATAGTTTGAAATCGCGGTTTTGTTCGTCCCACTGGGTATCCCAAACGATCTGTCCCTGCAATCCCCTGGGCTGGGCTACTGTCCAAGTCTCGTTCAGCCTCAAGTCCAGCCCTCTCAAATCTCAGGTTGCCGGTTCAACAGGGCACCCAGACAAGCGCGCCCTGTGGGGATTGCTGGGTAGGGCCGGCCGCCGCCGCCCCGGCTGCCGGCTTCGCCAGGCAGACCTACTGCCTGGCGTCCCATGTCTTTTTATACTTGGGAGTTTCCCCGTTCTGTGGGCAACAAAGATCAGTCTGTAAATGCAGCTCAGACTCACCGTTTGCGGATTCAACGCGAGCTCCAATCCTGGGTTGTTCTCACAGCGCCATCTTGAGTCCTCTCACCTCCCCATTTTTTAATAAACATACGCATAAAATGTCTTAAAAGGTAAATCTCAATTCTGTTTTTCCTCTCCAAAAATATTATTTTATTTAAGAAGACAATAGAAAGATCATCCCATGCTGGGAGCTGGCCCTGCCCAGCATTCTGGCTGAGAGGACTTTAGGATGGGCGCTGCAGCCTTAACTCCTAACAAGTCCCATGGGTCACCATGTGACTTCAGTCCACTCATCTACCTGAGGTCAGTGTCTGGGGCTTTCCTCAAACAACAAAAACATGGCAGAGCTGGGTCGGGGAGTTGCCCACTGTTCCTTCAGAGGCTGGCAATGGTGGGCAGGAGAGCAGGTGGAGCTGGTGAGAAGCCCCAGGCCAGCCCAGCAAGTCAGTGGCATCTAACATGGTGCCTCCTTGTCCTTTCCAACCCTCCCCGCCCTCCGACGCCCGGTCCTATGCTTCCTGTCTTGCCTCCATCAAGCTGACCACAAGCAGCTCTGGCCCATGTTTGTGTTTTCTTTGGAACACACAGTATTGGCCAGCACAGTGTTTCAAACTTGAAGTCCAGGGGCAGGCTGGATTGTCTGTGGTTTACTGGGTCACTGCCACCCCCTCCTGAGGTCTGCTCTGCACACGAGTGAGGCCAGGATGCTGTGCCTGGCACACTCTGCTCCATGTGGTCTGCATCAGAATCCACCATGAAAGCCACTGCAGGGCTTCGGAAGGGAGAAGCTGAGATGCTTCAGTGCAGCTGAAATGGACACCCGGCAGACAGAGCAGGGACAGACAGGGAGCCTCCTCAAGCACCAGGGTTGTGTCCACCTCATTGCTTACAGTTGCTTCTTCAGGCTCAGGAGCAGGATCGTTGGGGCTACCAGCTGCCACAGTCAGCAGGGAATGTCAGAAAGCTCTGAGGCCAGTCCAGGACTCTGGCTGCACCTCAGTCCCACAGATGGAGATCGCTGGGGTCTGTGAGAACTTTCCTGGCCTTCGTTTCCCATCCCTGTCAACAGTGGTATAGCCTGCAGTCTCCTCTATTTAAACCCTTTATACATGGATTCTATACAGTGGCATCTGTTTTGCTAACCAAGTCCTTACCCGGTATAAGACTTTTTATAAAAACCTAGATTTCCAATTTCTTTTTTTTTTTTTTTTGAGATGGAGTTTCGCTCTTGTTACCCAGGCTGGAGTGCAATGGTGAGATCTTGGCTCACCGCAACCTCCGCCTCCTGGGTTCAAGCAATTCTCTTGCCTCAGCCTCCCGAGTAGCTGGGACTACAGGCTCACGTCATGATGCCCCACTAATTTTTGTGTTTTTAGTAGAGACAGGGTTTCACCATGTTGACTAGGATGGTCTCGATCTCTTGACCTTGTGATCCACCTGCCTCAGCCTCCCAAAGTGCTGGGATTATAGGTGTGAGCCACCACACCTGGCCTCCAATTTATTTTTAAAGAATTATACTATCTGTCAAAACTAGGTTCACTTGGCACATGACAACTGTGGGCTGCCCTTTCTGAAGAAGCACATACCCGCCAGTGTCCCAGGCCCTCCAAATCTGTGATGCCATGGCCACTCTCTGTACATTCGTCAGGGCCCACCCTTACTGGAAACTTGTGGGGACTTTAACTTAAGAGTCCTGATTCGGTTCTTCTCCTGCCACCACCTACTTCCTCTCTTCTGTGCTCACATAGCATCTAAGAAGTTGACAAGGCTTCTTGAGCTGACACCATCATGCCCTCAGAGAATCCGTAGCCAGGTACCAGTCTGCACCCAACCATGCGCAGCAGAAGCCTGGCTCCCTCCAGGAGGCTCTTTGTAGGTTAAGTTATTTTTTTTTTCTTTTTTTTCAGTTTAAGAGCTGAGGTTTAATAGGTGAAAGGAAAAGAAAAGAGAATAGCTCTCTCTTCTGCAGAAAGAGGGGCACCAACGTGGGTCTGGTTAAGTTATTCTTGATGAGAAACAACTTAATGTATTATTTTTAGATCAAAATAACCATGGATAGATTATGAAGTCAGATAAAGATGTGTCTGTTTTAAGATAAAACACAAGATCTCAAAGAAATGATCTTAGGCAGGCCACTTCATGAGTTTCCTTGAATCCTCTGCAGTTCTGGCTTTAGAGGGAAAACAGTAGGGGAGCCATGAATGAGGTGTTGTACTCCTTTATATTAATGACTTCACAACTGAAAGGATTTTAAAACTTCTTAGAATGATTAAGCTTTAAAGATGGAGTTTCTAAGTGTCATGACTGAAATACGTACTCCAACTCTGTCATTTATTTACATGGAGCTACTCAGAGTCAAATCTCTAAATTTTACACTGACTGGTAAGTACTTCCACAACGTTATCACAGTTTGGCCTTGGAACAGCTGTTGAAACCACACAAACATTGTATACTAGTCAGAGGCTCACCAGGGTTGTGAAGAAAATTTACACACCACATTTGGTCAGTCAACAATTGCCAAATTAGGCACAGAAACAAACCTATATAACTTTCTGAAAATAAAGCAAGGGACACATGGTGTTCTACTGTCTATTGAGAAATGCATAATGCCATAGGACTGAACTGGAAATATGGGTTCCTTCTCTCCTGTGGTTAGGTCACCGACAAGGGGAAGAGGCACTATGGAGGAGCAAGCCAGTCTGTGCAGAATTCAAATATCCTGGTCCTCAGGTTCTCTCAGTCTCTGGGTCCATCTAAGACTGCCTCCCAGGGTTTTCTCAGGTTCAATCTGCTCTCTAGATTCAGACCTACAGGATAAAGGTCCGAGACAACGTAGGCCCTTCTGGACACCACTCCCCAAAACTGCTCCCAAGGCGTGACAAGAAAGAAAGAACAGAAGTGGAGAATGCCCACCTTTGTGTCCTGACTTTCTTGGTATGTTCTCAACCACATAATCCTTTCAGATGTAACTTTTTAGCATTGCCCTCTTTTAATCTTTATCACAGTGCTACCCTGACTGTGATGAAATATTCATGTGGTTTCAACAGCTATGGCAAAGCCAAGTCTATGGTAACATTGCTGATATACAGTGGCGTTCATTCACTACATTAATGTAATGGATGCACTAAGTGACCAAATATCATTCCACATTGATAATCTTCAAAAACTATATGCCTCTTTTAATAAGTCATTACACTAGTCTGGTTGCATTACATAGCCTTAAGGTAAACACATTCCATGTGTAGATTAGGGAGATGCTCTCACTTGTGTAATGGCGCCTCTCTGCACAAGTTCCAAATTTTTGAGTCTGATACTCAAGACTCTCAGAAACCTCCTCTCAAATGACTTTTCAAGCTTATCTACCTAGGACACTAGATAGAGCTCTTTACAATGACAAGAAAGAGGCATGTACAACTGTCTTCACTAATAAGGGATATTCTAAAGTTAGCAAAAAAGACCGGGCAAGGTGGCTCACACCTGTAATCCCAGCATTTTGGGAGGCCAAGGCAGGTGGATCACTTGAGGTTAGGAGTTCAAAATCAGCCTGGCCAACATGGCAAAACCCCATCTCTATTAAAAATACAAAAATTACATTGTTGTGGCGGTGCGTGCCTATAATCCCAGCTACTCAGGAGGCTGAGGCAGAAGAATTGCTTGAACCTGGGGAGGCGGAGGTTGCAGTGAGCTGAGATCACGCCACTGCACTCCAGCCTGGGCAACAGCATGAGACTGTCTCAAAAAAAAAGACCGCTGGGGTGTTCCCCCACCACCAACCGCCCCAACTTTTCAATTTGAAAAGAGAGCGGGTGTCAACAGCTCTCTTATAATATTAAACAGAACTATAGTTAACAGGACAGGACTCAGAAAAATTTCACAGACTATCAGGAATTATCTCCCAGAGTAAGATCAGGCTGGAGGGCTTCTAAGTCATCAAAGAAACACAGAGAAGAGCTCACAGGCCATTTCCGAATGTCAATACTTCCATTGACTTAGCTCTTTAATCAGATAACTAACCAGAGGAGCAATTTGTTTGGCTTTGAACTAAATAGGCAAGGAGTGTTGATATTATCTACATCCGGTTATAAATAAGAGCAACATGAACATTCCTAAGTACTAAATTCCTCTTCTTTTATTCTGTCTCTCCCCAAATATAATGTTTTCCAGGTTGAGCTACTGTTTTCTAGGTAATATTAAAGGGCTTTGAAGTTTTGGGTACATTTAGACAACTATTCAGAAATGACATTTTAGTTATAGATTGAATGAGTATTCATCGAAACATGGAATTCAGAAACAAATGCTTCTATATTATGTGTTTGAAGTAAATAAATATGAACATTTGCTACACATTTGCTTACTGAAAACTGAGTTTTATAAATGGTTAACTTTAAAATAATCTACAAGAAAATTACATTAAGAAAACATTACAAAAGAACCCAAATCCTTGTTTTATGTTCATCTCTATCTACACTTTCTAAATTCTTCTGAGGTCAAGAAGAATAGGTTTTTAAATTACTGCTGTAGGTAAAGATAGTTGAGACACCCTAAATGTCCCAAATAGAGAAATGTTAGATAAGCATAGATTTAATTCCATAATGATTGCATACAGCCATTCAAGTAATAACTATAAAGCCTATGTACTGAGACAAATATTATGGTATAATTCTAGTAAGAGAAGAATGCAGAATTTTACGTGTGTATAAAGTGCTAAACAAAAAATATATCAATATGGAGAACATATGTAATCTTTAGTGTCCAAAATCCTGCAAGAAGCATGCTGTACTTTAAAAACATTGTTATCTGAAATTCAGATTTAAGTGGGAATCTTGTAGTTTTATCTGACAACGATAATATTAGACAAAATTCTTATAATGTATTATAAAATATGAAATAAAATGCTGAAAGGGCTATATTTAATTTAACAAGTTTGTGTCCCAGTAGAGAGAGACAGAAACACGGATGAATGTCACAGCCTATGAAGAGAAGCTTTATTCCTTTAAATGATAAAATATAAATAATATAAAATACAAGTACATACAAACATTTTGAAAATAAATGTAAATATCAATAGATTTTTTTTCAAGTTTTAATTGGTTTGGGAGAAACTTCTCAAACATGTTTTAGGAGGAAACATTTGTAATTGAAAGGTATTTTTCACCGTGTTTAGAGCTAAATAATAGACATAATACAGTACACTATAAAGATACAGCAGCTATAATTGCTATTTCCCAATATCCACCATAAAATATTTTAAGACAATTATGCAAGTAAAAACATGACCAGTGCTCATATTACACCCACTGCCTTCAATATCCAGCTTTACAGATACTATCTACTAATTGATTTTGGAAATGTCTAGGGTTTTGGGGATATCCTGAAGGGCAGAGTTTCTCTGAGCCCCAAAACCACTAATAGAAGATGTACAAGGGGATCTTGAGGAGGAAGCTGCCCAACGGTGTGGAAATGCACCTCTACAATGCTTGAGTGATATGTTTCTTGGGTGTGAAAGAATAAAATTTGCAAACTTCCCTCTCTCTTCAACAGCATGGAATTGAAAGTTACTCCTGTGAGAAAGAAAATGTGATACCTGAAGTTAAAAGAGTTCTGGTTAAATCTCAAGGAAATCTTAAACTTGAAAATCTTCAGAATTCAAGCTGATATAGATGCAGACAAGCCAAAGTAAGGAAAATAATCAACATGGCTAAAGGTACAAGTTATGATTTTATTGAGCACCTGGAAAGAAACATTACAATACCATCTAGGAACACTATAGAAGTCATTCCATTCATCTAACTGTATGTTATTCCATCTAATGTGTAGCCCAACAGGGTGACTGTAGTTAACAATAATTTATTGCACATTTCAGCCAGACTCAGTGGCTCACACCTGTAATCCCGGCACTTTGGGAAGCCAAGGCAGGTGGATCACTTGAGGTCAGGAGTTCAAAACCAGCCTGGCCAACATGGTAAAACTCCCTCCCTACTAAAAATACAAAAATTAGCCAGGCTTGGTGGCACACATAAGTAGTGCCAGCTACGTGGAAGGCTGAGGCAAGAGAATCGTTTGAATCCAGGAGGTGGGGTTGCAGTGAACCGAGACTCTACTGCACTCCAGCCTGGGTGACAGAGCAAGAATTTGTCTCAAAAAAATTATTGTATATTTCAAAGAAGCTAAGGGAGAAGCTTTGGAATGTCCAACACAAAGAAACGCCAAGTGCCTGAGGATCTCCTAAACACCTTGACTTGATCATTATACATATTTGCCTGCATCAAAATATCACCTGTACCCCATGAAAATATACAATTATTGTGTATCAATAAAAAATGAAATAAATCAAAATTATTCTAGTATACAGATTTCACAATTTGATTTGTAAATAACCAGCACCAAGGATCTGTCTGACTAGTTGATGAGCACACATTCTAGCCTTTGGGACCCTCAACATGACAGTCCAAAAGCACTTACCAACTAGTCATGGAATTCCTCAAAGGCACAAACAATGGTGTCATTGCAACTTTTCTCTCTATCTAAGGAGAAACAGATCCTGTACTGATTTACATAAATTCAATGTAATACTGCAAGTTTCTTTAGAATGCTTCCCCAAACTTTTACTAAGCTCCTACATCTGTAAATTTTAAAGTTTCCAAAGCCTACGAATTTAAATATTTCTAGTGGAGAAAGACAGAATATGTCCCTTTGGATGTTTGTATATGGGATCAAAATGTGATCTCTATTTGAAAGATCCAGCTAACCTTTAAAACACAATGAGTGGGAGAGGCTATGAAATCAATAGGGCCCTTTTTTAGGTGTCAGTCTTCAGCAGGAGCATCGAGTGGCCACAGAGGGGTATGAAGTCAGAGCCTTCGGCTTCCAACAGACTGAATTCCTCAAGGATATTGACACTCAAATATAGTCTCTTGAAAGCCAAGGGATACAGTAGCTGCATTGAAAGAGGGTCCTAAGATCAACATGTTGGCTTCTATTAGTTTGACTAAGAATATTAAGCTTTCTGTTTATGTACTAGTTGGTTGGCTAAAAGTTTATGTTGTCAGTACACATGTAACAATTTTTATGTTTCCTTCAATCCCCATAAACTTCTTGACACATTCCATAGAGTTGGCATTTACTTCCACCTCTGTTAAGTTCATTATCTGCTCATTCTACTTGTGTAAATTATTTATTGAGGTACAGATATCCCTAAAAACGGGCACATGTGATGCACTGCTGAAGCAAACAGCCCAGGATCCGCAGCTAGGATGTAAATCCAAGCAGTCTTGTCCCACATTGCACGACCTTGACTTCCACACAATCTGCCTCTCCAACCTAGGACCTGGAGGGGTCCTGGGAGTACAGGTGTCCCAGAATGGCCCTTCTTTCATACTTATTTCCTTTTTATTACACTGCACAACTGATTGGGATTGACAATTGACAATTGGGATTGCCTGGAGTGACAACTCAGAGATATGTTAGCATCATTGCTTTCCAATTGGCCTAAGATGAGAACAAACTATTCCAAGCAGCATCAGAACATTAGACAAAATAGTAAGGCAGGATCGATTGCATCTAACCTTTGGATCTCATTCAAATGCCAACCAATGCTAGAATGTTTCATAACAGAAATAATGTAAAAGAAACAACATACCATCAAGAAGTGGAATGAAAAGTATGAGAAGCTTCTTACATGCCCTGATCTATTGTAAAATAATTTCCTAAGGATAAATCAATGATACAAATTCCGATTGAGAATATTGTTTCACAATGAGTTTTTAACTTAGTAAATTGGTCAAATGAAAATCACATCCTTCAGATTAATTACAACAAAGAGAGAGAGACATAAGCCTCTGACTCTGCAGGAAAAAATTTGTAGTACAAGTAAATACCTTAGACATGGTTGCAGACACAGTTAGACCCAAGGCAAGAAATACAGACACAATTCTACGGAAGAATTTTTAATTCTTCATCTTAAAAGCAACTGAAGCATAGAAAATCTATCTTTAGGACACTTATATCCTATCATGTACTTGCATTACTCTTGCAGTTTGCCTAGTAGAACCTCTAAAAGGACATGAATTGGTTGGGAGGAGGAAAATAAGAGAGTTGAATCTACACCCTCACTGATTGTAATAATACTAAAAAGATAAAAAGAATAGTTCTTTGGGTGAATGGAAGAAAAGCAATAGAACAAATACTTGCATATGATTACAAATAAAACCAAGTTATTATGCCTCAATTAAAATATCAACTGATAACTGTCCTTGCCTAATTATACTTTAAAAGAACTGTGTTTGTGACTTTCTCTGCTAAAAGCTAATTTAGGTTTATGAGCTATATTAACACAATGAAATGTTGCAAAGGTAACAGGGATTGTAGAGTAGGGAGTAAGCAACAAAACTTCGTTCTAGAGTATAAATACAGCACTTGAACCACCTGAATAAAGCTGAATCTAGCCTTTTGTTCCATCTAAACACTGCCTCTTGTCATAGCCAGTGCCAGATCACAGCAGAGGAATAGATGCAGGAGGCAGCTGTTGCAAAATAGCTTTCCTTTCTGTGGCTTAAAATACTTAAACTATTAGGCTCAGAGTTTCGAACAGTAAATAAACAATAGTATGAATATGAGAGCAATGAAAAATCAACCGCAACCTGAAATTATTACCTAGTTGATACTTCATACAATTGCAATGGTTTTTGTACCCAAATGTAAGCTTTAGAGATCAATGTACCTCTACGTGATAAGTTGGAATAGCTATAAGATAATCAGAATAATCAGACTGCATCCATCAGAACCAATCAGAATATCACAGGGCACAAAAACCGTCAACAATGTGGTAGTGTTGCAATCATATTGCCAACCAGCATTCAAAACCTATCTGTCCCTAAAATGACCACCAGCCACAGATACCACCAGTCCAGAATTCATCATGTAATAATACTTGGTTAATAAATCATCCGGTCTTCTTTGAAACTTCTCATCTGTTACAAAGCACTAGTAAAATTATATTGCCATGACTCAAGGGCAAGTTCGGTGGTATCTTTTGCATGAAAAATATTTACTATAAAATAGGTTTTATTCTCAAAAAGATATGGGTTGTTGATTTGCCTTGTTAGTTAAATTTTCTTTGGTGCATCTTCTGTATCCTGAGGAAACTTAGTCACTTTAGCATTTAAATAGGACAAATGAAAAATTGGAGAAAGAAAACAATGACACAGGTTTTATTGAGCACCTGCTATTTTACAAAATTCCTTGGTAGGAGCAAAGGCAGGAAGAGAGGAAAGAGAGGGTTTTCAAGTAAGAAAATGATTCTACATACCATGGAGTTAAAAGACTACTAAGCAGCCTCTGACCTAATAAACCATAAAAAGGATGAAATTTAAAAAATAAGCTTTAAAGAAGTACCATCAATTTATGAAAATTCTAATTGTTAAATCAACTCTAAATCTAATGACATATCTTTGTAATTTTGGCGACAGAGCTTTGAGGATATTCATGTAAATATGACTTGAATACCTAACTATGCAAGGCTGTGTTACTATTTCTACTGCATTTATGGATCTGGGACCTGTGGTCAGAGAAAGAATATATCTTTCCTGTTCCTAAATTTACTTGCAAATTTTTTTAAAGTCACAAATATATATAAATTAAATCACATTTTAATTTGAGCAAATCATTTTATTGCAAAATATAATATTGGCTGGGCACACTGGCTGCGTGCAGTGACTCATGTCTACAATCCCAGCACTTTGGGAGGCTGAGGCGAGTGAATCACTTGAGGTCAGGAGTTCAAGACCAGCCTGGCTAACATGGTAAAACGCCATCTCTACTAAAAATACAAAATTAGCTGGGCTTCATGATGCATTCCTGTAGTTTCAGCTACTCACGAGGCTAGGCAGGAGAATCGCTTGAAACCAGGAGATGGAAGTTGCAGTGAGCCAAGATTGTGACACTGTACTCCAGCCTAGGCGACACAGCAAGACTGTCTCAAAAACAAACAAACAAAAAATTGTCTGGGCACAATAGCTCATGCCTGTAATCCCAGTACTTTGGGAGGTCAAGGCAGGAGAATCACTTAAAGGCAAGAGTTCCTGACCAGCCTGGGCAACATAGTAGAACACTGTCTCTAAAAAATATATAAAAATAATTTAAAAATTAGCCAGATATGGTGGTGCACAACTGTAGTCTTAGCTACTGGGGAGGTTGGGATAGAATGATCCCTTGATTCCAGGCAGTGAATTCAAGAAAGCAGTGAATTATGATTGCACCTCTGCACTCCAGCCTGGGCAACAGAGCAAGACCCTGTTTTTAAACAATTTTAAAGCTGATGGAGCATGATTTCATTCTCACATATCTGAGGAATTCAGCTTGCCTGGGAATTGTGGTACTCCCCAGTGTTCTTGAATATCTCTTGGTAAGGCTTTCATTTGAATTCAAAAGATTTTAGTCTGAAAGGTCAAAGTCTTCTCTGATAGCAAATGTGGTTAAGCGGTGAAAATGATCTCTATTACAGTATCAAATCCAGCAATAGAGGACATATTCCCATGACCAAATATAGGTGCATTCAACCTCTCTTTGATCTGTAGATAAGTTCTCCTTTTTCTCTGCTCAATTAACAAGTTCAATTATCATGTGAATTCTGCTTATAAACTTCATTATAAAAACCATGCACCAAAAAGAGAAGACTTCTTTCAATCTTATTTAAAACTTCTTAACTTTCCCAAGGCCATTCATAGACATTATCAAGATTTACCTTTTAACAGTCTCATTTTAAACAATTAGCCAGGAACTGTTTTTGCAACCTCCTCAGGAGTTGTGAATGACAATAAATATCATCACTAAGAATTTTATTCCATACATTTTACCTGAAAAATTAAAATATTAATTTTCCTTCCTCTAAATTATGACCTGAGAATAACTCTTGATACAATATCTTCCATCTGATACGGTCATTCCTTTTCTTTCATCTACCAACATGACAACTAGTAGCAGTAATGCATAGAAAACAAACCAAAGTTTTGAAATGAACTTTTCAAAATCATTATTCACAAGTAGGTGTCTCTATTAACTAAAAAATAAGGTGAAGCTAAGTAACATCATTGAGGAGAGATAGTCTCAGAGTTCTAGTCCTTGACTATGTTAAGATTTATCTATAAGACACGTGGATAAAATTTTCTTTATCCAGATGCAGCTAGAATGGTCATTCTGATAGGCTGACAGTTTAATTTTATGAAATCCTTAAACATCAAAGTTTCAAAGCAAACAAGACAAGTATTTATCATTTACTTCCCTGAGAATTAAAGTTATGTGTATAATGTATCTTCATATATATAACACATATGTCGACATGTCAATGTTACATATGTTATATGTACAACATTGATCTATATGTAAACATCCATATAATGTGGTTTTTATTTCAAAAGCATTGTACTTTTTTAAACTACTGGAATGAACATATTTGAATCTATTAAACTAGTCTAAGAAAATACTGCTATCACAGCACTTTGGGAGGCCGAGGCAGGTGGATCCATTCTGGTCCACCAGAATGGTTGAGACCATTCTGGTCCACCAGAATGGTTGAGACCATTCTGGTCAACATGGTGAAACCCCGTCTCTACTAAAAATATAAAAAATTAGCTGGGCATGGTGGCACGTGCCTGTAATCCCAGCTACTCAGGAGGCTGAGGCAGGAGAATTGCTTGAACCCAGGAGGTGGAGGTTGCGGTGAGCCGAGATCGCTCCATTGCACTCCAGCCTGGGTAACAAGAGTGAAACTCAGCCTCAGAAAAAAAAACAAAAAACAAAATACTGCTTACTATAACAGCTCTAAAATAATTCTGATTCCTAAGAAACTCAAAGTAGAGAAAAGCATGTCCCAACAGATCACAAAAGCTAACTATGGGTTATGTATAGGTGTTCATACATATTTGCACTAAATGGAATATTAATCTTTCTAGATATACATAGTTACACTTAGTTTTTGCATCCAATAAAGTGCTAATTTAAACAGGGCAGGTAAAGTAGATGCTACAATTACTAATGCTTTCCAGTGAAATGAAGACATGCTAACTTCAGCAAAGAAAAATCTGCCATATGCTGTTAAATTTCTAGACAAGTAAAACATTACTAAATTAATTAGTAAAGATCAGCCTGGTGCTGTGGCTCACGCCTGTAATCCAGCACTTTGGGAGGCTGAGGTGGGCAGATCACCTGAGGTCAGGAGTTCAAGACCAGCCTGACCAACATGGAGAAACCCCATCTCTACTAAAAACACAAAATTAACTAGTCGTGGTGGCACATGCCTATAATCCCAGCTTCTCAGGAGGCTGAGGCAGGAGAATCACATAAACCTGGGAGGCAGAGGTGGAAGTGAGCCGAGATTGCACCACTTCACTACAGCCTGGGCAACAAGAGTGAAACTCTGTCTCAAAAAAAAAAAAATTAGTAGAGATCACTCTATATTCATGTGAAATGTGGCCATAGCATTTTTAGGAATGAATCCTTTCCTTTTGAAGAACATAAATTGATTTAAGTTCATCTCTGTACATCTCAGAGAGCTGCAGTCTTCTTTATTATAAAGATAAACTAAAGTTGCTGAAAAAGTAGATTTTAAGTGTTTTCACCACAAAGGAAAAGTATGTGAGATAATGTTAAATAGCTTGATTTAGCCCTTCAACAAGGTATACTTATATTAAAACATCATATTGCATACCAAGAACACATACAATTTTTACTTGTCAATTAAAATAAATCAATAAATACAAAAAGCTAAACTAACCAGAGTTTAGGTAATCATATGTAGTATTGTGCTTAGCAGATAATAGGTATTTGACACATATATACTAAATGAATGAATGAGCAAAAATACAATAAGAGACAATATATGCTAGCCTGCAGTTGAAAATGTGAGTTGCTCAATATTTGCCTGGGAGACTGAGCCACTTGCAGTCAGATCATTTGGCTACTTTCCATTCCTCTAGGATCACAATGGTTACTGTATAAAGACCCAAAAGAAACGAAGAGAATGATTTCTTCCTTGTCCTTCCCACAATTTGTTTTGGGACCAACATGGAGAAACCCTGTCTGTACTAAAAATACAAAATTAAGCAGGCATGGTGGCGCATGCTTATAATCCCAGCTACTCCTCAGGCTGAGGCAGGAGAATCACTTGAACCCAGGAGGTGGAAACTGATATTTGCCTGGGAGCAATCGTTTATTGTGTTAAGCCATAGAAATACAATAGCACTGTGCAATGGCAAAAAGAACCCCAAAATGCCACTTGAAAATACCTGTAGTATTGATGCACAAATCTTCTCTAAAAGATATGTGCAGAATGCTCAGTACCTTAAACCTTTGCACTTAAAGCTAAGGGTTCCCAAAACTGGATGGTTCCTTTGTGGGGACTTGGGGAGCACCACTCACCCACCACCACCTGCCCCTCTAGACTGGCAGGCATGTGTCTTGGTATCCAGCAGAAGCCTAATTCTAGGAAAGGTTCAAGCCTCAGGACGAGACCCTCAGAGAGATTATGAGATCATCTTTCCTGTTGGTAGAGTCAGGAGAAACCCAGCAGGGATCCCTGGCCCTTTACCTGCCCTTCAGAATAAGCAATACACTTTAAATGCCAGTGCTCCGTTTTAAGCACTGGATCGTACATGGTCAGATTTTCACTTTAGATCACTCTGGCAGAAATGGAGAAAATATATTAAAAGAGCCAGATTATGGAGCACTATAAGGGTCAGTACTTGTTGAGAAAATCTTTTTTGTACCTGAAAATATACAAGACTCAAATAAAAATAAAAAACAACTTTAAATCCAGGTGTAAATCTACCACCTTACTGATAATTTGACCACAAACTAAAAGATAATTTTTCTGAGTTTCCATTTTCTTATGTAAAACCCATTTCCTCCTTTCATTTCCTCACATGTAAAATCTAAAGAGTCATATCCATTTCACAGAGCATTTGCAAGTATTAAATGGGAGAAAGAACATAAACACACACACGTGCACACACACACACAGGCACACACACAAAATACACACACCGTCTGCTAGGCAGATGGGGACACTGCAATAAGTAAGAAAACCATTATAAGCCCTTCTTGAGTTGGTAATTCAAAAAGTATGCAAATATGTTTTAAAAACTACAATGTGTCCAACAAATAAAAGACACTGCTACTAAGTTATCAGCATTCTTCCAGCACTTACAATGTTGAATGAGGCATTTCAGCAATTTTTAAATCCAACTTTTGCCATTATCTGAAGATACTTGAGAAAGGAACCAAGTCATTCCTGTCATATATACAACTAGACTCCTCTGTTTAGCTAACAAAAGGCAAATTTAGTGCTGAGAGTCCAACACACTTCATTACGTTGTTGGATTGTTTCCTCAATACATCTGCGGAAACCAAGGCACACTACATTCCAAATAAAGATTACCCTGCAGGGAAGAGCATTCTGGTTTTATGAAGTCCTGTTGTAAAGGAAACTTCAAAGCCAGGATTGCATAGCTCGATGCCAGGAAAAGAGAGTCTAGCTCAGGGCAGGATGCATTCCAGCCCCCACTGCAGCAACTCAGGATCCTCTCTCTGAGCCGTGCCAATTTTTCCAAAGTGTTTGGAGGTCCCTGCCAGCCTTGGCTTTCATCAATTTTATTGTATGAAGTTGAAGTATGAAGTGGCTGGGTGAGTCTGAGATAAGATAGGGCAAGAGAAATACACAGAGAATCGTTCACACCTGCTGACCGGCGGGCTGCCAGTGCAGCTCCCGTGCACAACTGCAGAGGAAGAACCGCACCTGCCGGAAGGTGGACAGACAAGTAGCATGTGACTATGGTTTTCTCCAATGTGTTGTCAAAGCATGCGTAATGACTCCAGTTACTTTCCCAAATACATTAACTTTCAGTCTGTACTTACCCCTAAACCTGCCTTGCAAGTAAAAGTACGCAGTCCTGCCCATGCCCTGCAGAGGCCTGCAGCACAGGTAGCTGAGCCATACGCCACCCCCTCACATACAGATAGGTTGCTTTAGTTTAAAGTTTCTGCCTCCCTTTTTTAAAGTCAATATTCCCAGTAGGTTTGACATGAAGTTTTTACTGCCACAGTTTTTTTTAATTAAATTATCTTTCAGAAGCGGGTTGTGGTGTTGAGGAATGGTCTGTTACTTGCCCAGCATCACTTCCCTCTGTCCTCTCTGTGCGCATGCTAGGACCCATCTCACTGCACTGTGCCAGGCTGAGCGCCCATGGCCACAGTGACAACTGTTCCATCCTACTGCCCCCTAGGCCTGGCAAAAGGCACTCCTCTTCCCATAAAGTTTAAAAAGGATCTCAAGAGCAGAAGCCATGCCATACATATTTCTTTTCTTTTTTTTTTTTTTTTTTTGTATTCCCATAATCTAAGCCATATTGATAGACCAGGAAATGTTTGTTGAATGAATCAGTGAAAGATCAACATCACAATAATAATTTATATTTATAAGATGCTTACTATATGCCAGATACTGTGTAACAGTACCTTAAATACATCAGTTTTCTTTTTTTCCAAGCCCTGGTGACCCTATGAGATACTTACTTTAATTACCTCCATTTTACAGATGAGGAAACAGAGACTGAAATGAATGGAGGAATGAATGAACATACTAGTGTCATTTCCATTGCTGTTGTGTGAACATGTAAGGCAATGCACTTATCTGTTGGGTGCTTACTACAGGCCAGTCCCTACCCGAGATGCTGTGGGTACAGCCGGGAGTAAGACAGAGAGTGGGAGCTTGTTTTCCTGGACAAATGCTTAGTTGATGAAGATGAAACGAGGCAGGGGGCAGATCCTACTAACCAAACTAATCAACATGAAAGAATTGAGACAGAATAAATCCTGTGAATATAATGACAGAAGTTTGGCATGATGGTAAGTGACCAGGGTGGAGCATTTGAGGGTTCTGTAAAGAGGTCCCTGAGTAGGTGACATTTAGGCTGAGATCTAGGGGAAAATGCTCGTCAGAGTACGCAGCTAGTGCAATGGCTTTTAAGCAAAAATAGCTGTACCTGAGTGTGATGGTTAATACTGAGTGTCAACGTGATTGGATTGAAGGATACAAAGTATTGATCTTGGGTGTGTCTGTTGCCAAAGAGATTAACATTTGAGTCAGTGGACTGGGAAGGCAGACCCACCCTTAATCTGGTGGGCACAATCTAATCAGCCACCAGCGAATATAAAGCAGACAGAAAAATCTGAAAAGGAGAGACTGCCTAGCCTTCCAGGCTACATCTTTCTCCTGTGCTGAATGCTTCCTGCCCTCCAACATCAGACTCCCAAGTTCCTCAGTTTTGGGATTCAGATTGGCTCTCCTTGGTCCTCAGCTTGCAGTCAGCCTATTGCGGGACCTTGTGATCATGTTAATACTTAGTAAACTTCCATATATATATATGGGAGCTTTCCCAAATACGTTAACTTATACATATATATGGAAGTTTGCTAATAGGATGCATGTATATCCTATTAAGAGAACCCTGATTAATGCAGATTTTGGTACCAGGAGTGGTTCTAGAGGAACAGAGAATTAAGAATGCAGTTCTTTCGTTGGTTTTGGGGTTTCTGGAATGGCTGCTTAATATGATTAAGGACTCTACTTTTAACAGTGTGGAGAACACCGATAGTCCTTGGCATGAACTGTTTAGAGAGTTATACAAAATAAATGCATTTGACACTCCTGATTGACTGCTCGTGAGAGGCAAGGGGTTTAGTGGTTCTATACATAATGCCTTTGACCATATGCGGAGATCCAAGGAATACAATGAAGCTGTTTATTTGCTCCTAAGTTCAGTGGACAAAATGATGAAAGAAAATGATGAACTGGTGATTCTGTTCCCAGGCTTCAGAAGCACATACTGAGCCTCAAATCTGAGTAAGCGTCTTATCTTCTGTAGAGAAAGAGCTGAAATTGTGGAAAAACAGACACAAGCTCTTATTATGCGAGTGGCTGACCTGCAACAAAAGATGCATGCACAGCCTCACCAGGTGTCTACTGTTAAAGTGAGGGCATTCATTGATTGTTAAAGAATGAGACCCTGCAACTTGGAATGGGGACGTGTGGGAGGACCCTGATAAAGCTAGAGACACAGAATTTGTAAACTCTGATGAATCTTTTTTGCTAGAAGGAACAGCTTCCCCATCCCCAGTAGTGGCAACATCCTCTCCCTGAACCATGCTGCCATCAGTCTTTCCACCCTTGTCTGAGGAGATAAACCCTGCACTGCCTGAAGGCAACAGTGATAGCCTCGACTGAGGCAGTTGCCAGGCAAGATAATGTTGATTCTCCTCAGAAGCCACCCCTAACACCTCTGTTTGCTTCTAGACCTAGAACTAGACTAAAGCCCTAGCAGGTCCCTAGAGGTGAGGTGGAGAGTGTGACCGATGAGAAGGTACACTACACTCAAAAAGAACTGTTTGAGTTCTCTAATGTATATAAACAGCAATCTGGAGAACAAGCATGGGAATGGATATTAAGAGTATGAGATAATGGTGGAAGGAACACAGAGTTGGATCAGACTGAATTTATTGATATGGGTCCACAAAATAGGGACTCTGCATTTAATGCTTCAGCTCAGGGAGTTAAAAAAGTTTCTTTTTTTTTATTGCATTTTAGGTTTTGGGGCACATGTGCAGAACATGCAAGACATTTGCATAGGTACACACATGGCAGTGTGTTTTACTGCCTTCCTCCCCTTCACCCACATTTGGCATTTCTCCCCAGGCTATCCCTCCCCAGCTCCCCCTGCCTGCTGTCCCTCCCCTCTTCCCCCCAACAGACCCCAGTGTTTGGTACTCCCCTCCCTGTGTCTATGTGTTCTCATTTTTCATCACCCACCTATAAGTGAGAATATGTGGTATTTCATTTTCTGTTCTTGTGTCAGTTTGCTGAGAATGATGTTCTCCAGGTTCATCCATGTCTCTACAAATGGCACGAACTCATCATTTTTGATTGCTGCATAATATTCCATGGGAAAGTTTCTAATAGGGAATTTGCTTGGTTGGTTGAAATATGGATTAAAAGATCACCTACTATGAATGAGCTGGAAATGCCTGATCTCCCTTGGTTTAATGTATAGGAAAGAACCCAAAAGCTTAGAGATTTGGATGGCGGAGTGGATTAGTCACTTTAGATTAGACTTACTCATCCCAGTTAAGAGGGTCCAGAAGATATACTGTTGCCCAGTGCATTGTGAAATAGATTTGTGAGGGCAGCACCTGCATATTTGAAGAGCCCTATAATTGCTCTTCTCTGTATGTCAGCTCTAACAATGGGAACCACAGTCACTCAACTGCAAAATTTAAATACAATGAGAATAATTGAATCCCGAGGTGGCAGGAGCCAAGCAGCAGCACTCAACTGTCAAAGGCAAGGTGGGCATAGCTACCATAATGTATAGCAGAGGCAAAGTGGCAGTCAGAATAGTCTCACTTGTGTAGAGCTCTGGCATTGGCTAATTAATCATGGTGTTCCTAGAAGCAAATCTAAAAGCGTACTGCATTCTTACTTAAACTATACAAACAGAAAACTTCTAGGTCGAATGATCAGAACACAAATTTGAATTATAAAAACAGAATTACAGTCCCTCAATCAATTTCCAGACTTGAGCTAGTTTACAGACCCAGAACCCCTTGAATGAAAGGGAAGCTGGGTCCCTTTGAGGAATGACCCCACTACATTCCTGAAAATGTATGCAGTGAATCTTTCTCCCATTCTTCCCTAAGGAGATATCCATCCTTTTCCAGGGTAACTGTACATTGACAAAAGAAAAATGTTCAGACATTTCAGGGACTACTGGACACTGGCTCTGAGCTGACATTGGTTATGGGAGACCCAAAACATCATCACGGTCCTCCAGTGAAAGCAGAGGCTTATGGAGGTCAGGTACTTAATGGAGTTTTAGCTCAGGTTCGACTTACAGTGGGTCCAGTTGGTCCCCAGACTCATCCTTGGTCATTTCCCCAATGGTAGAATGCATAATTGGCATATATATACTTAGCGGCTGGCAGAAGCCCCACATTAGCTCCCTAAGTAGTAGGGTGAAGGCTACTTTGGTGGGAAAGGCCAAATGGAAGTCATCAGAGTTGCTGCTACCTAGAAAAATAGTAAATCAAAAACAATATCAAATCCCTGGAGGGACTACAGTGATTAGTGCCACCATTAGGGACTTGAAAGACACAGAGGCCGTGATTCCCACCCCATCCCAGTTCAACTCTCCCATTGGCCTATGCAGAAGACAGATGGATCCTGGAGAATGAGAGTGGATTATTACAAGCTTAACCAAGTGATAACTCCAATTGCAGCTTCTGTACCAGATGTGGTTTCATTGCTTGAGCAAATTAACACATCTCCTGGTAACTGGTATACAGTCATTGACTTGGCAAATGCCTCTGTCTCCATTCCTGTCCATAAGGCCTGCCAGAAGCAATCTGCTTTCAGCTGGCAAGGCCAGCAATATACCTTTACTGTCCTACCTCAGAGATATATCAGCTCTCCGACTTTGTGTCATAATCTTATTCAGAGAGACCCTGATGGATTTTCACTTCTGCAAACATATCAAACTGATCCATTACATTGATGACATTATGCTGATTGTATCCAGTAAGAAAGAATTAGCAAACACACTGAACTTATTGGTGAGACATTTGTGTGCCAGAGGAGGGAAATAAATCTGACTAAAACTCAGGGATCTTCAACCTCAGTAAAATTTCTAGGGGTCCAGTGGTGTGGGGCTTGTCAAGATATTCCTTCTAAGGTAAAGGATAAGTTGCTGCATTTGGCCCCTACTACAACCAAGAAAGAGGCACAAGACCTGTTTGGATTTTGGAGGCAACACATTCCTCATTTGAGTGTATTACTCCAAGCTATTTATCGAGTGACACAAAAGGGTACTAGTTTTGAGTGGGGGTCCGGAACAGGAGAAGGCTCTGCAACAGGTCCTGGCTGCCGTGCAAGCTGCTCTGCCACTTGGGCCATATGACCCAGCAGATCCAATGGTACTTGAGGTGTCAATGGCAGATAGAGATGCTGTTTAGAGCCTCTGGCGGGCTCCTATAGGTGAATCAGAGAAGAGGCCTCTAGGATTTTGGAGCAAGGCCCTGACATCTTCTGCAGATAACTACTCTTCTTTTGAGAGACCGCTCTTGGCCTGTCACTGCGCTTTGGTGGAAACTAAACATTTGACTATTGGTCATCAAGTCACCATGTGACCTGAATCTCCTGTCATGAACTGGGTACTTTTAGACCCATCTAGCCATAGAGTGGGTCATGCACAGCAGCATTCTGTCATCAAATTGAAGTGGTATATATACAATCTGAATCAAGCAGGTCCTGAAGGCACAAGTAAGTTACATGAGGAAGTGGTTAAAATGCCCATGGTCTCCATTCCTGCCACCCTGCCTTCTCTCCCCCAGCCTGCACTGATGGCCTCATGGGAAGTTCCCTATGATCAGCTGACAGAGGAAGAGAAGACTAGGACCTGGGTCACAGATGGTTCTGCACGATAGGCAGGCACCATGTGAAAACAGACAACTACAGCACTACAGCCCCTTTCTAGGACATCCCTGAAGGACAGTGGTGAAGGAAAATCTTCCCAGTGGGAAGAACTTGAAGCAGTGCACCTAGTTGTGCACTTTGCATGGAAGGAGAAATGGCCATTTGTGAATTATATATTGATTCATGGGCTGTAGCCAATGGTTTAACCGGATGGTCAGGGACTTGGAAGAAGCATAATTGGAAAATTGGCAGCAAAGATATCTGGGGAAGAGGAATGTGTATGGACCTCTCTAAGTGGTCAAAAACTGTGAAGATATTTGTATTCCATGTGAATGCTCAGCAGTGGGTGACCTCAGCAGAGGAGGAGTTTAATAATGAAGTGGATATGATAACTCTTCTGTAGACATCATCCAGCCTCTTTTGCAGCCACCCTGTCATCACCCAATGGGTCCACGAACAAAGTGGCCATGGTGGAAGGGATGGAGGTTACACATGGGCTCAGCAACATGAACTTCCACTCACCAAAGCTGACTTAGCTACAGCCACTGCTGACTGCCCAATTTGCCAGCAGCAGAGACCTTCAATATGGTCTCTGAACCTTCAATATGGTCTCTGAACCTTCAATATGGCACCATGCCTCAGGGTGATCAGCCAGCTACCTGGTGGCAGGTTGATTATACTGGACCTCTTCCATCACAGAAAGGGCAGAGGTTTGTCCTCACTGGAACAGACACTTACTCTGGATGTGGGTTTGCCTGGCCTACACAAAATGCTTCTGCCAAGACTACCATCCGTGGACTCAGAATGCCTTATCCACCAACATGGTATTCCACACAGCATTGCATCTGACCAAGGCACTTATTTTATGGCCAAAGAAGTGTCACAGTGGGCTCATGCTCACAGAATTCGCTGGTTTTACCATGTTTTCCCATCATTCTGAAGCAGGTGGATTGATAGAACAGTGAAATGGCCTTTTGAAGTCACAATTACAACACCAACTAGGTGACAATACTTTGCAGGGCTGGGGCAAAGTTCTCCAGAAGGCCATGTATGTTTTGAATCAACATCCAGTATATAGTATTGTTTCTCCCATAGCCAGGATTCACAGGCCCAGGGATCAAGGGGTGAAAGTAGAAGTGACTGTCACCCCTAGTGATTCACTGTCACCCCAGTGATCCACTAGCAAAATTTCTGCTTCCTGTTCCCATGACATTACATTCTGCTGGCCTAAAGTCTTAGTTCCAGAAGGAGGAATGCTGCCACCAGGAGACACAACAATGATTCCATGACATTGGAAGTTAAGATTGCCACCTGGACACTTTGGCTCCTCCTGCCTTTAAGTCAACAGGCTAAGAAGGGAGTTACAATGTTGGCTGGGGTGATTGACCCGGAATCACTGGGTCATCTCCAGTATGCATGGAACACAAGGAGATTCATTAGGGCATCTCTTATTATTACCATGCCCCGTGATTAAGGTCAATGGGAAACTACAACAGCTCAATCCAGGCAGGACTACAAATGACCCAGACTCTTTAGGAATAAAGGTTGGGGTCACTCCACCAGGAAAAGTACTACAACCTGTTGAGTGCTTGCTAAAGGCAAAGGGAATGAACAATGGGTAGTAGCAAAAGGTAGTCATCAATACAAGCCATGACCGTGTGATCTGCTGCAGAAACAAGGACTATAACTGTTGAGTATTTCCTTCTTCCTTTCTAAAAACATGTTTGTGTATATGTACATTTGTACTAAAGATATCTTCATTTTATCTCCATTTTAATAATGTATCATAAGACTTATTGATTTCTATCAGCATTTAAGTATTGTTAACTTTATGTTATAGTATTTGGGTTGGGGATTGGTGCATTTCCAGTTGTATGAGGGATAGTTGTATTATGTTAGGTGTAATTATTACCTTATTATTGTCTTTATTTGAAGATATCAGGAAATATGTATGGGTTCAAGTTGAAAAGGGGTGGACTTGTGATGGTTAATACTGAGTATCAACTTGATAGGATTGAAGGATACAAAGAATTGATCCTGGGTGTGTCTATGAGGGTGTTGCTAAAAGAGATGAAGTTTTGAGTCAGTGGGCTGGGGAAGGCAGATTCACCCTTAATCTAGTGAGCACAATCTAATCAGCTGCCAGCGAATATAAAGCAGGCAGAGAAACGTGAAAAGGAGAGACAGGCCTAGCCTCCCAGTCAATATGTTTCTCCCATGCTGGATGCTTCTTCCCTCAAACTTCGGGCTCCAAGTTCTTCAATTTTGGGACCTGGCTTTCCTTGGTCCTCAGCTTACAGACTGCCTATTGTGGGACCTTGTGATTGTGTAAGTTAATACTTAAATAAACTCCTTTTTATACACACACACACACACATATATATATATACACATATATGTATTTAAATGTTAAACTCTTCTTTATATATATGTATTTAAATATTAAACTCTTCTTTATATATATATGTGTATGTGTGTGTGTGTGTGTACATATATATATGTATATGTGTATATATATATATAGAGAGAGAGAGAGAGAGAGAGAGGTTTATTTAATACCTAAATATATTTATATATATACTTAATATATATGTATATGTGCACACATATGTATGCACATATACATATAGATGCTATCAGTTCTGTCCCTCTGAGAGAACCCTAATTCACTGAGCAATAAAAATAATTCCAATGTGGTTAGAGGGTGCAGGAGCCAGGGGTTTTATAGAGCAAGTTACAGATTTAGGGTTTGCTTTTTAAGTGCAACAAGAAACTGCTGGAGGGTTTAAGGCAGAGAAATAATATCTGACTTCAGTGTTGAAAAGACCCATGTGGTCAGCATGTAGAGGAGGGACATTCCAGAGGGATATGAAACTGGAGGCTCCTCAGGAGGCCACTGTGGCAGTCCAGTCATGAGGCGGTGGGGGATGCAGGATGCTGTGTGACTTACTTTAACTCCCTTGTTGGTTTTCCACTATGCTGCTGCTAGACCTGGAAATGTGTGTACCCTGGTTATTTTCCAGCATTCTACAGCTGCTAAAATAGCTAGTTTCTAAGACTGTTTTCTCTCTTTTTGGCTACTTTGTTTTTCTAAAATAAAGAGTACAAACCTAAGTCCACAAGCACACATAAGAAAAAGGCAGGGCTGATTGTCTTTCCCACTTACGGCTGTGACAGTGACCACCAGTCAGTGTTGGCTTCATGCTCACACCTGAAAAGTGAGGTTTCTGGTCTTTTAAAAGGGCCCTCCTCCTAAGATACACTCTTTCATTGCTTATCAGTTAGTTCAAAAGTCTAGAATTTTCCAAGGTGTGCTCCCAAACATCGGTGCCAAGGAGAAGAAATACGGGTTCTGTGGTCACATAAGTTTGGGAAATGTTGCATCTTGTACTAAACTCTTCAAAATTCACCATTTGTAGTAGACACTAAACTCTGAACAGTCTTGCCATGTATAACATTTAACTTTGAGTCCAGCATTTCTCAAAAAGACCTAATCAAGAAACTCAATATCTCACTATCATAAATTACTGAATGAAGACACTTAAAGTCTATGTAAATACAAATAAATAAAAATGTTTCTCAACAGGAATTACATCATAAAATTCAAGGTGTTCCATGTGAAGAAAGAACAGAGCATGAGTTGGTGAAGAATATAGAATAAAAAGTCCGTACTAAAGGGGATCAGCAGTGAACTATGGAAACCATGGATAAACTTTGAACTCCTCTATATTGACACCCCCCCACCCACCATGTTCTTTAATTGTTAAAGGGAAAGAAGAAATTAAGTAAGCAAAAACAAAAAAAAACATTTTTTTATGTTTCTACTAAGAAAGAGATGGAGATGAAGCGCCAATAATTGGATAAAGAATACACAAATAGGAAAGCATAAATAAAAATATTTAGAGACTTTCAAAATAAGATTTTAAACAACTTTCAAACTCCCTTTGCACAAGAGCCAAAAAAGAAACCTAGAAAGCAGTAATGTCAAAAGTGATAAAGAGACACTGATCAAGAAAAAATCAGACGTGAATTTTTTTTGACTTTGAAGTAAACAAAAGCCATGGCTATTTTCAGGTAGGAAAGGCTGGGTGCATAAACGTCTTGGATGACTGTACGGTAGTGGTGGGAAATGTATAAGATCTCATTGCAGAGGATCAGAAAAAACGGAGCTAAATCAGAGTATGATTTAAATAGCAATGGAAAAACAAAATCACTAGTGGGCTATTAAACCTACACTTCAAATTTGCTCTTTTAAAGAAAATACATTATATGTATATTCAAAGCTATAAAACATTGTAGTGTGGCTGACATTGCAAAGGTTTTTTTTTGTTTTTTTTTTTTGTTCTTGACGAAGTCTCTTTCTGTTGCCCAGGCTGGAGTACAATGGCGTGACTGGGGTGATCTCAGCTCACTGCAACCTCCGCCTCGTGAGTTCAAGGGATTCTCCTGCTTCAGCCTCCCAAGTAGCTGGGACTATAGGTGCAAGGCACCATGCCATCTAATTTTTATATTTTTAGTAGAGACGGGTTTTCACCATGTTGGCCAACATGGTCTCAATTTCCTGACCTCATAATCCTCCCAACTCAACCGGCAAAGGTATATTAAAAAGAGTTTGTATGGATTAAAGACTTAAACATAAGACCCAACACCATAGAAACCCTAGAAGAAAACCTAGGCAAAACCATTCAGGACATATGCATAGGTAAGGACTCATTACTAAAACACCAAAAGCATTGGCAACAGAAGCCAAAATAGAAAATGGGATCTAATTAAACTTCAGAGCTTCTGTACAGCAAAAGAAACAATCATTAGAGTGAACTAGCAACCAACAAAATGGGAAAAAACTTTGCAATCTACCCATCTGACATAGGGCTAATATCCAGAATCTACAAAGAACTAAAACAGATTTACAAGAAGAAAAAAACAAAAAACAAACCCATTCAAAAGTGGGCAAAGGATATGAACAGACACTTTTCAAAAGAAGACATACATGAGGCCAACAAACATATGAAAAAATGCTCATCATCACTGGTCATATGAGAAATGCAAATCAAAACCACATTGAGATACCATCTCACATCAGGTAGAATGGTGATTGTTAAAAAATCCAGAGACAACAGATGCTGGAGAGGATGTGGAGAAATAGGAACACTTTTACACTGTTGGTGGGAGTATTCAACCATTGTGGAAGACAGTGTGGTGATTCCTCAAGGACCTAGAAAGAGAAATTCCATTTGATCCAGCAATCCCATTACTGGGTATATATCCAAAGGATTATAAATCATCCTATTATAAAGACACATGCACAGGTATGTTCACTGCAGCACTGTTTACAATAGCAAAGACTTGGAACCAACTCAAATGCCCATCAGTGATAGACTGGACAAGGAAAATTTGGCACATATACACCATGGAATACTATGCATCCATAAAAAACGATGAGTTCATGTCCTTTGTAGGGACATGGATGAATCTAGAAACCATCATTCTCAGCAAACTGACACAAGAACAGAAAAATAACGCATGTTCTCACTCATAGGTGGGTGTTGAACAATGAGAACACATGGACACAGGGAGGGGAACGTCACACACTGGGGTCTGTTGGGGGGCAAGGGGCGGGACAGAAGGGGGTGGGGAGGTTGGGGAGGGATAACATGGGGAGAAATGCCAGATATACGTGACAGGAGGATGGCGTCAGCAAACCACCTTGCCATATATGTAACAATCCTGCATGATCTGCACATGTAGCCCAGAACCTAAAGTACAATTTTTTTTAAAAAGTTTGTTTGACTGAGTTACTGCTCTTTCCTTGGAAGACTAGCACTGCATTTTCAACATAGATCCTGGAATTAGACCCATTTGCAAATTTGAGTATGCATCTATTGGAATAGATAACCAACTGGTGTCACAAGGATAAGATAATATCTGAGGTTTGTTTTCCTCTAAGCAGTAACTTTGGGAGGATACACCCTTATTCTAAAGATATTTGCTCAAAATTTTGATACCCAATTTAAGAAATGCTTTAGGGACTGTGTCACATCTTTTAAAATAACCTGCATGGTGAGAAATTGTTGCACTTGATGGTGCTTTTAATGTTTGAAAATAGCCCAATATCGTGATAAGTGGAGTCCAGTGAATGAGGCAGGGGCATCGAGCAGTGCCACCTTGGATCAGAAATGCAGTGTGGCTCCAAGGCCATGCAATGGCAACCACAATGATGCTTTGCAGCGAAACTGATCGTGCTTTGAAAGTTATTGCTAAAGAGGTTTGTGGTGGTTAATGAAAAATCCTAGGAAGGTGGAGGCTTCTAGAAAACACTGGCTGACAAGAAACAAAACCCATTTTATGAGGATCCCTCTTCCCATTGCCTTGTAATCTGACCTTTCATCCTCTCTCGTGACTGAGGCTGAGTTGCCAGAAGTTGTGGGCTATAGCAGTCTTGTCTGGCCTGCAACGCAAGCCTGGCTCCAGCTAAGAGTACTTCTTTGCTTACCAGCTAAACTGATTTTGGGCCCCAAGACCAACAGGAGTCAGGGATAACTAGGCATGACCAAGCTCTAATATTTAGTTTGGAAAAGAAAGTGATGAGAGGAAGGAGGGGTGATGAAGAGCAGGAAGCTTACACGCCCACAGCTAGTGCTGGAGCCATGACAACAACACCTGGGTAGGGAGCCCCCAGTGTGAGTCTCTGGGGGGTCTGTGCAGCCTTCCCTTTCCTTTGATGGATAATAGAATTAATGGATAATAGAATTATCTACCTGAGATCTCTAAAGTCTACAATGTCATTGTAATGTTGCAACTGATTACATTCAGTATTTCACTCAATATCTTTTTCTGACTCAAATATTCTCCTATGTTCCTATAGGATGGTTTAGCTTCAATCAATAACTATAATGTAGCTTGGTTTTCTTTGAAGGCATGTCTAATAATAAGTTATGGTTGGTGAAGTTCCTTTATTTCTACAGATACACAAAGCCAGTTGGAATCTAAACATGCTCACACATCTTGTTCATGCTATTACCATCACTGGTGTGCACAATCTGCGTGATTCTCTATTAGGAGCAAGTGAGGGAGGATCATCAAAATATCAAAACTGCAAAGCCTAAACTAGAATGTCTCTCCTTCATAACCAACTGTTCTGTAAAATCCTGAACCACATCTCTAAACATAGTAAAAAAAATTATTGTTCTTAGCAGTTCCTAACTTTCTTTGAGAGTAAGCCCTGAGTATGTACACATGATGGTTATTAAGGAGGCCAGAGCAATTTAGATATAAAAATTCTGGCATGTAGTTTAAAAACGGTGATTTATGGCCATACCTTTTAATATTTAAAAAGACATGTGCAGAAATATTACCCTGAGAATCGTGAAAATATTTCTTAGCCTTGAACACCTCATTCTGAAGATGATGTAATTGAAAAATAGAGTTTCTGTGACTTGGCAAAGTCGCATAGCTCGTTATGAACAGGATCCAGATTTGTTCGTTAGACCCTCAGACCAGGACCCTTTCCAATGTGAGTGCTGCCTAGGTTCCCTAGCAGGGGTCCGTGTTCCTGCGGCAATGCCAAAGCTGGTGCTGCCTGGCAGGGACAGTCGAGGGAAAGCAGCAGGAGGGAGGATGTGGCAGCAGCAGAGACACCCCAACTCTGCCTCTTCTCCTTTTCTGCACCTGTGGCCAATACTGCTGACCTAGAGGATCTGACCACAAGAGAAAACAGATCGATCTGTGTGGTTCCAGGAGAGCTAAAAACATTTTAAAAAATAATATGCATTTCAAGGATGTGACTCCAGTCAAGCTTTACCATTGTCAAATGGGTTTTTCCTTTTCTGTTCACTGCAAAGCATGTAAAAGGTGTTAATTGTCATCCTGATATAATTCACATTTATGAAAGTCACAGAGTATACATTAAGCTGTTATAAATTTTATATTCAAAGACTTAAAAACCAATCATTATAGGAAACTAGACCTAACTCTGTTTTCAGACTTCTGAGATGTTCAAGAGAAAAAAAATTTAGTCAGTGAATGTTTTAATTAATCAGTTGGTAAATATTTCTTCAGTGTTCCTGTGTATTACAGCCCTTGCTGGGCAGCTGAAGTGTAATGATCAGATGTAATGTTCACAATCTGAAAAACCTACAGTCTAAAAGATATGTTTGGGTTTGATTTGATTTTTGAGATAGAGTCTTACTCTGTAACACAAACTGGAGTGTGGTGGTGCGATCTCTGCTCACTGCAACCTCCACCTCTGGGGCTCAAATGATTCTCATGCCTCAGCCTCCTGAGTAGCTGGGACTACAGGCGTGCACCACTACACCCAGCTAATTTTTTGTATTGTAGTAGAGATGGGATTTCAGCATGTTGCACGGGATCTCGAACTCTGAGCTCAGGTGATCCGTCCACCTCAGCCTCCCAAAGTGCTGGGATTATAGGCGTGAGCCAACACGTCCAGATCAAAGATATGTTTTGAAATGGCTTCTATCTATATGTTGAGCAGTAAGTTCCATGATGGGGATCTCAACAAGGACTATACAAGGTCCCTAAACCTACAGACACATAGAAGGGAAGAGAGTGATCCTCTAGCTTAAGTATTAATACAACACTCTGTAATGAGTATGAACAAAGTTGCAAGTGAACGCAGAGGGAACAAATCCTTCTGCTGGGAAGAAGAATTAAAGGAGAATAGATGTCACATTGTTTCTAAGGTAACCCTGAACAACAGCACAGAGGCTTTCTGATGTATCTGACTGGGGAGAAGGGAGCAAACACAAGACCATTCTCAACTTTCAACAGGTCATGTTCCAAAGCTGCTTGTAAGTTGACAGGTTCTCTAAACTATTTGCCACTGAAACTGTGCTGCGTTTGATGAGAAGGAACTCACCCTAGGCAATGTTTTACTCATAATCATGCCTAATTTCTGAGTCTGGCGCTATTCATAAGAGCAACTATTTATTGAGTATTTACTGTGTCAGGCACTGCTCAAAGCACTTTATAAGCACTGAGCTATGTTCTATTATTATCAACTCATATTTCACATGAAATATCTCAAAAATAGAGATTAAACAACTTAAACAAGGTCACACAGCTGAATTACAGAGCCAAGATCAGTACTCAAATAATCTGGCTTTAGAGCTGAGGCTCATAATCAAGATGGTACATTTTACCTTTAACATCAGAAACCATATAATGCAAATAAAAGAAGGAGGAAGATAATTTTTGTACTGTTTCTGATATGTAGAGCTGGCCCTGAGAAAGATGTGCTACTTTTTGTGTTGGAAGCCTTCTTGATAAGCCTCTAATTGTCCAGTAATATTATGACCACCTAAAAAGTGTGTGGACATCTAGATTATACCTGTGCCCACAATTTAAATACTCTCTTTCCCATTTATTTGAAATGTCCATCCCATCTCAACTACATTATGGGGGCAAATAAGCTATTTGACCTAATATATGGATTATAAATAGCCCATTTTACCTTTCCACAGATATTTGCACTTCAAATGAAGAGACTTTTACTCAGAGAAATGGGTTGAGAGAAGTAAAATAAAAATGTCATCATCAGTGGAGTAGGTTCACTGGCCTCCTTTTCCTTTAAGGGGTTCTGGGACTGAAATCTGGGTACTGATTGAGGGACCATGACTCTTTCTTTCAGTAATTCAAGTTAGACTTCTGTTCATTTGACCTAGAACTCTTCTGCTTATACAGATCAAGTCAGAATTCAGTAGGCTCCCATTGAGTTCCCTTCTAGGGACACCATGACCACCTACCCAATGCCACAGAAACAGTCTCAAGTCAGACTGTTCAGATTGCTTATTTGACTCTGCTGTCTCCCACGATGGCAACGTGCCCATCTGGTCTTGTGATCACACGGCCCCTGCCACCTGGGATCCAACCATCCCCACTGCAGTTAAGGACTCCCAGTCAGTGGCAGCAGCTTCCACTGCAATCTCTGACCTGCAGGGAAGAGCAGCCCCAGAACTGTTCATGAATGCCCGAGGCTCCCTTCACAAATTTTTTTCCCACACTTGTGGTGGAAGCGTGTCCTCTGCAACCTCCCAAGGTGGATGAGCAGATTTTTTATGATAAATCCACTGTATCATCCTAATCTCCCGAAGCCGTTGCATCCCTTCTGCTATAGCATACCAAGGAAGCTGCCATTTCAACTTCTTTAGTGTAGGCCACATTTTGGTGCATGTTTCAACCACCAACCAAACTCTCAGAGCCATTTCTAATTCCTGAAGGTACAACACTGACCCGATCCAACTTCATGTTCTTTGCATCATTATTCCATACCCCAATACCCATTTCCACACATGTTCCTCTGATTTCTGTCTAAATTGAGAAAATCAGGCTATGTTGGAGTAGAGTGCATCTCATGGGTCATACTTTATGCCTTATCTTTAGAGGCCAGCAGGGACTTGAATGTAGCTACAGGTCTAGAAGCAAAGAGGGGTGTTGGGGTAGATCCTCAGAAAAATGTCAGTGGTGTCTGCAAGGCACACTAAGTTACCTTCACCTACAGGAGCCACAGATGATATTGTTATTGCATGCTAATATCTACTCCCTGTCATGGGCACAGACCCACTTTTCCCATTTTAGCTGAGCACATTATCAACCAAAATAAGAATGACATTTCCCAGCTTGCTTTGCAGTTAGGCAAATGGAGAATATTACTAAACTCAGACTAACAGGATGTGAGCAGAAGTGATTCTTGCAGCTTTCTGGCTGTACCCATAGAGGGTGGGGAAGGACTGTCCCTTCTGCATCTGCTTCCTCTAGTCTAAAGCTTAATGTGGACTTGCTTGATAACGAGCTGTCTTGAACCATGGAGATGAGTACAACCCATGTGGGATAGAAGAGCATGGGCTGCAGCCCTGGGAAACTTCACTGAGCAGAGTTAACATACCTGCTTCAATGACCTACCTCTTGACTATCACAGGAGTGAGACTAAGTTTGTCATATCTAAGCATCATTATGCTGAGAAACCTATATGGAAAAGAGAACTCAAGAAGAACAGAACTGTCTTTTCTTAGAACTGGCTGACAGGGCCTTCTATCAACTGGAGAAAAGAGCCTACTCGCTACCAGTCAGGACTACAAGCTTGTTGGGCTAATGACCAAGTGGTATATTTATGGGAGAATGGTAACAATGGATTGCCTGATTTGACCAAGGTTAAGGCTGGAATGTAACTGACCACTGAGAAAAGCCCTAAGTACCCTTCTCAGAAGAACAGATTCTGGGGGCCTTAGGGCAGGGGAAGGCACATCTGGCATCATACAGGGTAAAGATGGAATGAGCCCAAGAGGCCAGAATGGAGGCCTGAGGTTCTCCATGCTGTGGGACACACAGGATGTAGAGCCACACAACACGTATGTGGACTGAGAGGAAAGCATGAGGGTAAAACTTAGAGGAGCACCCAGGAAAAAGGTGTTTAATGTGGACAGCACTTGCACCCAAGGCAGCAGTGACACCCACAGTCTTGTCACAAATGTGCAGGCTGAGAAGCAGAGGGATGGCTTGTTCACTTGACCTAGAATTTTTTGAGCACACCAGACAAGGCCCCCGGGGGAGACAGGGTACTTGGTGTTGACCAAGTTGAATCTAAAGTAGGATGGAGAGTTCAGACGTGGCAGCAATACTGAGGAGACAATAACCTGAGTTTGGGTTGCAGAATAAAATAACTCTAAAAGAGAGCAGTTAAGGTCTCAGCAAAAGCATCCCCCTCCAGGTGACTGGTGAAATGGCCACAGAAAGCCTAAGTAGTTTCTGGCAGAACTGACCTCACAGATAGGCCAAATCCATTCCCTTTTTAAATAAAATATATTTATAATTTTCAGGTTCATATACAAAAAGAGTTTAAATATTTCCATCCACAATATCCTAGTTTAACGTAGAATTATGCTCAAACAGTACAGCACAAAAGGGAAATTTGAAAACAGCAAGTGATAATCAGAAAAATTCACAGTCCTACATGATAAAGCAGGGCAAATAAAAATTATATGTATATGCTGCAGGCACCATGAAAACATTTTATAAGCTGGTAACTGTTATACATAGTTTCTTTTAAAAACCCACCAATACATTGAAAAATGCAAAACTGTATGTTGCTCTTAAATTTTAAAAACAATTTAGCTAAATGTTCTCTGACTATTAGACAATTACTAGACCATTCAGAAATTATGAAATTGTTAGAAACTGTGTATCTGATGGGCTTTTCATGAGGTTCAGTATGTACTTCTCATCATTTTGATTTTGCCACATCCTAAACAGATCTGGAAGGTCAAGTGGAAGCTCTGAGGAATATGACAAACCTTGACTGATAGCCAAACATGTAAAAAAAATCACACCTGTAATCTTAGCATTTTGGGAGGCTGAGGTGGGTGGATTGCTGGAAGTCAGGAGTTCAAAACCAGCCTGGCCAACATGGTGAAACCCCATATCTACTAAAAATACAAAAAATTAGCAGAGTGTGGTGGTGCACGCCTGTAATCCGAGCTACTCAGAAGACTGAGGCAGGAGAACTGCTTGAACCAGGTAGGTGGAGGCTGCAGTGAGCCAAGATCATGCCACTGTCCTGCTGCCTGGGCGACAAAGTAAGACTATGTCTCAAGAATAAAAAACAAAATGTTTCCCAATACTTTTGTGTTTAGTCTCAGTTCAATGGTATTTTTTAAAATTTTGCTTGACTGATTCCATGTCCTCAAAGCAACTGTTTAAATAAAAAATCACAAGATCTAATGTTGTAGATTATACACATGGTATCATCATATTGTTCTTTGTCAATTGTTCTTCAATATCCAGATGGGCTTATGCTGTTTAAGTTCTCCTGAATATTTACGCAAAAAAAGCGTAATATTATACACATCATTATTATGTAACTTCACATACAATTGACTGTTAGTAGCACATGCTAGAAATAAAATCACATTAAATAAAGACTACGAAAATGATCCTGAAAGATAAAAGTAAACATTACCAGTATTGTTCTAGTTAGAGCAAAATTTAATTGTTCTCAATATTGTTTTAAAATTCTATTATTCAGAAGAATGCAACAGCAGAGATTTGGAATATTGAGTAAAACTGGTGAGAAAAATCCTGATAATTAAAAGTTCTCCACATACACACACACACACACACACACACACACACACACTTTCACATAATTTGGCTCTAGGAAGGCACTAAGTTGCCTTCCCATGAACCCCCATCCTCAGCTCAGCCTTCTCCTGGCCCATGCTTTTACCTCCTAGTCTGTTAATTTTGACTGACACATTGAAACATTGCCTGAGCATCCCTGCTCTCTGCTCATCTTCATAAAGGTAACGCAGCACCTGGCATGTGTTAGGCTTTATACAAGATGTGCTGTGCACACAATCTTACAACCACCCAAGGAGGGAGACATGAATATCTCCATTTTACAGACAAAAAAGAGAAACAAACAAAAGGAACTCTACAATCACACAGTGAAAGGCAGAACTGTGATGTCAATGAGAGACTCTTAAACTGCCCAGTGACAACACCATCCTCCCTCAAAGGTGAAGTCCAAAACCATCTGCTCATCTCTGACTATGAACAAACACACATCGCCTGTAGAGAAACACATACATTTACAACGCATCAGGATGGACACACAGCTCCAGCCCCCGTGGCTCAGGCGACTACATGCTCATGCCGTTCTGTGTGGATGAAATATTTTATTTTAGAAATAAACTAAATTTCCGATCCTTTCCACTATTCCTTTTTTCATTTTTGAACTTGATAAATAGTATCTACTTATATAAGGCTGAGAAAGCATGACGGAAAAGCAACTTATTTTATTAAATGCTTTCCATGAATCCTTTGGCAGCTGCAGCCACCTACCACTGAGAGCTACAGCCACTGCGATAGGGGAGGCCAATGCTGATCACATAAACATTAGCTTCATTTGTAATTCTTGGGCTGTGTGGAATTGTGATTTCAAAATGATATATATTACACAGGGAAAACATATCATGCTATAAAGATCAAATTGTGATTAGATAGCCATATCTAATATATTTCAAAAGTGAGCCCATATTTTTACTCACACTTCAATACAACTATTCTTAAAGGAAGTTCTAGAGATTCTTCCTGGATTTGAGTATTGTTTTTCAGAGCACTAGCTGATTAGTTGATTCTTCTTTGTGGGACACAGTCCCCTTTCCGGCTCTGCTCTTTCCTAAGTTCTTGTTGCCTGTTTCAGAGGACACAAAAACCGTGGTCTCTAATCTCCTGTTCTTCCAAGTGAGACTTCCCCTTTCCTACCCCCAAAAACGTGTAAGTCATTTCTTTTGGGCAAGACATTAGGAAGCTCCAGGCAACACTGGGCAAGATGGAACGAATGGTCAAGATCATGAATTAAAAACAAATACACCAATGCATTCTTGACTCTGGAAACAAATCATATACCTAAAGATGGATGGTATAGCAGAATCATGTTAAAAGAAGAGAAATGTAAAATACTTGTGAAATGTTCAACAATTATCAGATATCATTATAATTTTTAAAGACTGCATAATACAGAAAGTCTTTACTTTTGTATATTGTGTGTAAGAAAAAAATCACATAGCTAGCAACTAGTCATAGATAATTTGGGAGACATTTAAAATTTTTGGTGGCTACAACTATATGCATACCCATCACTGGATATTCATTTTGGATGGTAAATAACATATTCTATTATGGTTTTGTTTTGCTTTTAACACTCAAGAATCACATAACACCTGCATCGAAGAAGCCTGATTTCACTCATCACTTAAGATTTCTCTCATAGAAAAAAAAAAGAAAAAAGAAAAAAAATCTGTAAGCATCAGATTAAACACAATACTTAATTTTTAACATCTATCATTAACTAAAAATACTAGGAATCTCTGTGCAGAAAAATTTCTGTAAGCTTCTGCAAAGGCTTAGCTTTGAAGGCTGCCTTTTCCAGATACAAAACGTAAAATCAATTCTAATGACAAGCAGACCTTTGCACTCACCATGCCCAGAAGGGAAACCTGAATATTTGACTTAGTGGCACCTTGGGAGTAGACAGACCTGAAAACCCTCTAGTAACCTTGGAAATTTCTACTTTTTGCAGAAGAGAATCAAATGCTCATATAAGGTGGCATCTGCGCAGCCTTCTTTTGTCCCTGTAAGTAAGTATCATGATTGGAAGGTATCAGTAATTTTCCAGAATGCAGGTGATCTTTCCTAAGCAGCCAGCATGTAAGGGGGTTGCTAGGATCAGGCCTCCCAGGGCTCAGACTCTCTTCTGGCCAGGGGCCAGTCCACCTCCTCTGCTTTCTCCTGAGTTATGCTTTTCCTAGGGTGGGGGAAGCAACAGGTTCCAGGCTGAGCAAGGGGAATCACTACCCTCTAACCCCCTACACACTCACACTCACATATACTCAGAACACACATTCACACTCATGCACTGAAATTCACCTTCAAATAACCTCTTACACAGTCATACACACACTCACACACCCAAGTTAGTCTCCCTGAACCCAGAGAGGTGTGGGAGTCCTTAAGAATGATTTGGACAAGGAAGGCAGCCCCCGAATCTCCTGGGCAGACTCAGCTGTCCCCTGGGGAGGAAGCAGTTTGCAGGCTGGCCAAGGTTACGATCTTGGCACCACTGGAAGCCCAACTCCTCCCAGGAAAGTCCAGGGTAAAAGTGGACTCAGGGATCCAGAGCCCCCAGCCTGCCCTGGGGCACAAGCCAGTCAGCAAGAGCTGAACAGTGTGCTGGCACCACAGAAGAAGCTGGGCGGGGGTCCCAGTGGGGAAAGGCAGGGCAGACCCCAGTCCCCCACCTCCATCCTGACTGCAGAGTTATCACCCCATGCCCCTGCCAGCGCAGCTGAGCCCAACCTGCAAGAGCCTACACTAAGGGTGAGGTCGCAGGCAATCGCTGCTGGCATTTTATTCAGCCACTGGTGCAAGTCACAGAGTGGACCGAGCTGGCTGCAGGGAACCACCTGCCTAACTCTTCCAACAGTCACAGTGAGCTGCTGCCCTGTGGAGAGGGGGACGGTGATGGGGAAGAGGATATCCATCCTCCAGGAACAGTGGGGAGGAGGAGGGGAGATGGAGGGACTGAGAGGGAAGAGAGCAGCCTTTTATTTATTTGTTTGTTTATTTTATTTTATTTTTTTAATTGCATTTTAGGTTTTGGGGTACATGTGAAGAACATGCAAGATAGTTGCATAGGTACACACGTGGCAGTGTGATTTGCTGCCTTCCTCCCCTTCACCTATATCTGGCATTTCTCCCCATGCTATCCTAGTGCCACTCCCCAGGACTCCTTCCCGGTCTGCACTGAGGACCACAAATCACGCTTCACTTTAAAAGCCCCTTGTTAACTCTGCCACTAGCTTCCAATTCACAATAGTAACTGTGTCAGGCACAGTGCCAAGCGCTTAGGATACAGAGATCATCCCTGAACAGTGACACTCTCAGTGGGTAAGGCACCTGAAGAATCCCTTCCCAAATCGCTTTTCAAGCTGGCAGGGAGAGAGGTGCATATCCGCTTTATGGAAGCTTAGCTCTTCATCTACGCGAGTGAGATTAGACCCCTGCAAAATGGAAACTCAAACTGCAAAGTAGATGCCAGCATCCACGCGCGGGTCCCTCCTGCTGCCTGGGGACCCCGCTTGGCCACGCCTTCCCTCCACTCGGAGCTCCTTCCTGGGTTTTCCGCTGAGGTTTGTTGAAAAGACGCCTCCCAGACACTTCAGTCACTAAGTGTGCTACAAAACTCTCCGGGTAACTGTCCTGACACTCGCCAATCGTGCTTGAGCCCCCATTCGACTCGCACAAAGAAAACATTTAACACATGTGTGATCAACCTCTGGCGAGATGCAGAGTCATCAACCTCCGGCAAGAGTCAAAAAGGTGGCCTTTTCTGCGAAGGCCACGCCCTCTGTAAATACGGTTACTACTTGGTGATAAGGGCTCTACTTCCTAGCGCTTGTTGGGGAGAGGGAGAGCAAGGCGCCAGGGTCAGGCATTCGTTGGAGAGGAATTCAATGTCACAGGCACTGCCCGTTTGAGTAGAAACTCAGAAACGGTCTCACTCCCAGAACGCAGCACCCAGTTTCTTTGCGCGCCAGGCCAGTCCTGTGGAAACGGTGCAATGCTTGTCTGAGCGTTGAGGAGGCTCCTGTGCGGTCCTCCTTAAGCCCTGACCAGTCCCAAGGAGTTCCAACCCTGCTTTCTAACCCTTTAAAATCTGGAGAAGGCGGCCACTGGGAGGCGGGACTAGGTGTCGGGGGCCTTAGCATCCAGACCTTTTGTAGTAGGGGCTTTTGTGGAGGTTTAAAAAATAAGTCACAAACTTCAAGGCACTGTCTCCCTGTACCTCGTCCCTTTTTTTCTTTTCTGAATGACCGGAATCCTTTACTTCTTCCTTCAAGGTTGCTGGGATTTGGGGTTTGGGAGAGATGGTCTGCTGTGCTTGTGGGGTCACTGGGGCCAGGGACTCAGGTAGGAACCTGATTGTATCTACGATGGGGATGCATCCGCCTTCCAGCCACATCAATGGCCATCCTTCGTGCACAAGTCAGTACTCCACGAAAGAAAATCCATCTGTAACTAAATTCAACAAAAACAGTCTCCAGCACATGCCCATCCGGAGCACCCGGCTAAGAGAGACCCTGATCGCGCGCCCCTGAGTGGGAAGTGAGAGGCCCCGGCTGTGCACCAGGGACTGCTCGTCTGACGCCGCCGGCCTCCCGAACCAAACCCGAGAGCACCTTCACTTGGTTAGGAAGACCCCACTCGAACGCCCCCTCATCCCTGACCCGCGTCCTCCCCAAGTGCCCTCGGTGAGCCGACCAACTCACCCACTGCCAGGCAGATGGGCAGCAGCAGCCTGAAGATGAGCCCGCACACCACTTCCGAGGCCATCGCGTCGGTCCGGGGAGTCGGAGCAGAGGGGCGAGGCTGGAGGGTCCCTAGGGCTGCTGGGACGCCAGGCCCATGCCCGCCTATGGCCTCGTGCCGCCGGCAGCTCGCAGCCACCCGAGCATCTCCTCAGCGCCTGCCGCTGCGCTCTCCGCCTCGAGGGCGCGCTCCCTGGGCTCTCGGCCGCCCCTTGCCCGTCAGGCTCTGGGTAGCCCCTCACCAGGCTCTTGGCGGCCACCTAGCCCGGCGCCCGACCCCCTGCGGCGGGCCCATGAAGTGTAGATCCTGGATCCGGCAGCGGTGGTGGCTTCCTCAGGGGGTAGCTGGTGCCGGGGCCGTAGAAAGGGACGCTTTGGGAGGGTCGTGGGAGGCGGCGAGGAACTGGGGCAAGAAGGGCTTGCTGTACTCCCGCCTGGTTCCCGGGAACGTAGTTCAGGGGCGGCCCAGGAGTTTTCTACGCAGAAGCCCCTTTGAAGCCACCGCGTCTCCGCTGTCCAGCCTCTGTCCCGCTGCCCACGCAGGCTGCAGCGCTCTGGCCTCGGCCCGGGCTCTCGGAGCTGCCTGGCGGGCTCCGAGTCTCACCCTTCAGCCCCTGGGCGGCCCGCCGCGGATCCCCGAGCGGCGGCGCAGCTCAGCCCCTGCGCCCCCCTACTTCGCGCCGGAGAGACCCGGGCGGGAGCTTCCAGGTGCGCGGAACCATCCCCGCCTCAACTGGGCTCGCCTTGTGGGTCCGGTCCGCGGGCTGCGCTGTGAGTCCCTCCCTCACTCGAAGGAACAGCGCGAGCGTTGGCAGAAATGGAGATGAGAGCGCATATCGGGTGGGTGGGTCTCCCACTCCCTCCTCCACCGCCTCAATGTAAAACTCAAGAGAAAAACCAGCGCCGTCCAGATGCCCAGCGCGACCCCCGCCCGCCGCCAAGCAGCGTACTTCTCGCGGCGCAGCCGGGGCTTCCCGGCGGCGCGCGCTTCTCCACCTTCAATGAAACTTTCGAAGCCCTCACTCGAGGACGGGCGTGTCCCGCGGCCAATGGGACTGCGGCTCCCGGGCCTGCGCGCGCGGAGCCCGCCCCTGCGCTGCTGGGAAGCGGGCGCCTTGGCACTGGCGTGAGGGCGAACCCCTACCCGAGGCTCCTGCACCAGGGAGAGGCCGGGCCTGGCCTGCCAGGTGGGCTGCGCGCCTTGGCTAGCCCTTCGCGGGCACCCACGCCCGCTGCCTCCCGCAGCCCGGCGGCTCTGCACGGTCCTGTCATTCCGGTAGTGCACTCTGGCATCCTGTCCACCCGGCCGGGCCCTGAGCTTGCCCAAACCCAGGAAACCGCTTAAGGTCCGAGAGAAAGGCACGGGCCGCAGGCTTGAGCAGCACTATGCGACCCCCGGCTTGTGCTGGGTCCACAGCTTCGCGCTGGCGTTGATTGAGAGGAATAGAGCCGAATTCATCCAGATCATTGACCCTGCCCATGTTTCTCTTAGCAGGACTCTCCATTCTGAATGGGCTCTGGAAAATCCAGGGTCTTTCCCAACAGATGTGCACCCACTTTGTGCATTTGGGGAAACTCTTGTTTTCACCTCAGGTTTGCTCCTTGCTTGTCGTGGCTCTGGGGAAAGTGTGCGTTGGCACTGAGAATTTTCTCCCTTTCCCCCAACGCCTTTTTGCCTGTTTTCTAGGCAAGTTCTAGGGAAAGGCTCTAGCTGGGAGACTGCAGTGTACCTGGGTCTTTTCTTTGACTGTTATCCAAGAGTGGAGGAGACTTGCTAGAGCACAGAAGGGATCTTTCCTGACTTGAAGGAAGAAGCTGTTAGCATCTGTAGAAATGACTAATCAGGACTGGCATTCCATCAGGAGGACACACTGGGAAGGATGTGGCTTCCCTTCCACACCTGCATTCCTGAGTTGCATTCTTTGGAGTGGATGGAGCAGTGAGCTGATGAAAACCATGCAAACCCCTGTCTTTTTAGCCATCTGAAGCACTTTTGTGGCCGTCCCTTTTTTGAGATAGGGGAAGCTTGTGGTTTGAGCTCAGGTGTCTTCACAAATTCTCTGAGAATTACAGAGAAACTATGAACCATTGCTTTTTGAATGAAGAATCAAGACAATTGGAATATTGTGAAGACTTCCTGAAACTTAAACCACTCATGTGCTCTGCCGTCCTTAAGAAGCTTAGATAGCACCTAAGTCCTGGTGTAGTCATGAGCTCAACAGCAGACCTACAGGAGAGGATAGAACTTAAACTAGCAGCCAGTCACTGAGTGCTACCAAGAAATGGGTTGTGTACCCCATTTGTAGAGGCCTGGTATAAATCTACCACTAATTTTGATGTTCATAAGTCTGTCTTCATATCCATGCCCTCCCCACCTCACCCCCTGTACAACACATTCTTGGGAGCTAATAGGTGAGGAAGGACTCCTGAATTTTAAGATACTGTGTCAGCACATGAATTCTGTTTTCTCTGAATATTTTCTTGTGTTCTTAACAGGCTTCCCCTAATAACAACTGTCTAGACTTTTTCCACAATAATTATCTTTCAAAATAACATAAGCTGGGAGGCATAAGGATATCAGCACGTAGGTGGTCTTACCAAATACACTTCGGGCTTTCTCTGCCACAGTGTGTACCAACTTGGCTGTTCAGGCTTTAGAGATTTTAACAACTGCATCCCAGTTCTGAGACTTCTACTGTATGTACTCAAGGGGACGTTTCAGCTGTCTAGACTACATCTGATATAGGGTTTTCCATCCTGGCTACATGTTGCAGCCACCTGGGGAGCTTTTGAAAAATGCTCAGTCTCCACACTCCCTGAAATCCTGATTTAATTGGTCTGTGATGGGGCCTCCACAACAGTATTTCTTTTAAAGCTCTCGGATGATTCTTAATATGCAGTCAGGGGTGAGGATTGCTGTCCTCATTCACATATCAGATTCAGAAAACAATCCTTTGGCTTTCCAAACCAGCATCTCCAACCCTCATCCACCTTTCTGAAGATGTATTTTCACACTGGACTTGACTTCAGCATACACATTGATAGCAGCAGCATTGCTTTTACAAGGGCTGTTTTACCCTAAATTTTCCCTACTCTCTTAGGAGCAGTATCTGGTGTGTAGACAGGTTAGTTTTTAAGGACTCACCAGCCCATGAGGGTATTGATCACTGTGTTTGGGAGCTCTGCTTGACTGGCAAACTTTGCTCCCAAACTAAGCCTGATCTTGTCCAAAATCTAAAAGAGTGTATGAGTTTTAAAATGCTTTGTGGAGAAAATAAAAAATGTAAAATACATATAGGCATATTATTTTGGTATTTCATGAGTACCTGATATATATAATCACAAGTTTAGCCCTGGTAATGAATTAAGCACCAGACACCCTATGCCTCTCTGTATCCACAGTGCCAAAGACTTCTTTTTATCACTATCGAGACTTTTAGTGCCTTAGTTTCTTCATCTGAAAGTTAAGGAAAGCAGTAAAATCTACCCAATAGGGAGCCTACACAGAGACAATTTATAGAGTTCTTAGAGAAATGCCTGGTGCAGTAATCATTCAATGAATATTGGCTGCTATTATTCCTATTATTGTTGTTATTGGAAAACAAGAACCAATTCTGTGTTTAGGAAGCAATTATGTTAAAGCAAAGTGACCTGATGTGAGACGAGAGCAATTTGTTTATGCTCCCAGCAATATGTTTAAGAACTGATCATTTTCCTAAGTTTTCAAGGTTTTCTCTATAAAGAATGCATCACTTTGTGCCTTGTGTGCATTTCATCTCACCTGTTTATCTTTTATCTATTTTTTTTTTTTTTTGTCACCAGGACTGGAGTGCAATGGTGCAAATTTGGCTCACTGTAACCTCCAACTCCCAGGTTCAAGAAATTCTCCTGCCTCAACCTCACGAGTCGCTGTGTTTACAGGTGCACGCCACCATGCCTGACTAGTTTTTAAATTTATAGTAGAGGCAGGCCAACCTGGCCTCGAACTCCTGAAAGCCTCCCAAAGTTCCGGGATTACAGGCATGAACCACCAAGCCCGGCCTTAGCTTTTACCTTTTATAAATTTGGTTTAATATTGTTCTGATTGACAAAATCATTCAGAAACTCCATCTTTGTCCCAAACACTAATTTTTTTGGTATCATGCTTACTAGGGAAACACAGATAATGTGAGTATCTCTGTGTCATGTTTAGCTGTATGTCAATTATTCTCTGGGGTACTTTGCTAGCTTCCTTTGAAAGATCTCAGAGATGAATATTGTCCCAAACAAGAACTTTACAAAACAATGTCTCCCACAAGGAATATAAAGTTTGTCAGCCTGGTATTTTCTTCCTTCAGTGAAATCTGCCAAAATCCACTGATGCCATCCAGCCTGTGGAGAATGTGGTGCCTCCTTAACTTAATTAAGGAGGACATCTAGCATTGGTCACCTGTATTTTTCTTAAAACATGTTAATTAAAAATTTTTTAAGTATATATATTTTTACTTCTCACTTATAATTATCATTGTGTCATAAGGCACAGTATTTATTTAGAAGTTATTTTTGTTAGAGGCTGCAGAGACTTGGGCTCTTATTCTTAAGAAAACTTGGAAGCTGAATGGCTTTCTTCTTCTTGCTAATATATGCTGAGGTTGTACATTTTTTAAAAGCTATCAGTTTAATGTTTACAGCAGAAGTATTTTGAAGTCTCCAAATTTCAGAGACCTAGACAACTTCTAATAATGTGTTTGAGACATGGTCTGATTATACTTCTGCTAAAGAAGTTATCCTTCATCAGAGCAATGCACAGTGAAATTCACTGTCTCTGACATCTGACCCTTTGATGGAATCTTCCTACTAAGCCTATCTGAAATGAATATCATAGCTTTCACTGCAGTTTGTGAATTGTAATATGGATGCCGAATCTAAAGCACACTGCTGATTTGTATCTGTTGTTCAAGAACCTTGAAAAAACAGCTAACTGATGTGTATATAGGCCTTATCTTTCCAACTAGCTTGTAGGATGAGGACATGAATAAAATTTCATCTATAAAGAGGATATAAAGCAAAATATTGTTTCCAAGTGAATCATATTCTACTTAGACACTTCCATTACACACACACACATTCTCTCTCTCTCTCACCCATAATCACACCAGAAATATCTCAGATGAGGCTGGGCACAGTGGCTCATGCCTGTAATCCCAACACTTTGGAAGGCCAAGGTGGGCGGATCACAAAGTCAGGAGGTGGAGACCATCCTGGCCAACATGGTGAAACGCCATCTCTACTAAAATACAAAAACTTAGCCTGGCATGGTGGTGTGCACCAATAGTCCCAGCTACTTGGGAGGCTGAGGCAGGGGAATCGCTTGAACCCGTGAGGCAGAGATTGCAGTGAGCTGAGATAATGCCACTGCATCCAGCCTGGCAACAGAGCAAGACTCCATCTCAAAAAAAAAAAGAAAAAAAAGGAAAAGAAAAGAAAGAAAGAAAGAAATCTCTAATATGAAAATAAAAGAAGCATGTAAACTTGCATTTGGTTTTTGAAGGTAAACACATAAAGGTAGAGATTCCAAATTTGTGGGAGCGGGTGCTCTGCTGAAATTGATGACTTGCCTTGGGCACCACAGGCACCCAGGTGGCTGATGCTAAAACATGGAAACCAGCATTCATTATTTACAGCCAACATCATGAGCAGATTTTTATCTAGTGGTTGTCTAGCTACTGTCTGTGTATTTTCTCTTGAAGTGTTTGAAGAGGCTGCTGGTTGTAATATCATTTTTTTCAGAAAGGCTTATCATACTCTAAGAAATGTTTATGGAAGGGAACTAGAATTTGGAGGATAATTTTGCCATGATATGTAGTAAGTCAAAGCAAAGTACTAACCAAAAAAAAAAAAAAAAAAAAAAAAAAATTACCAGTTCTTTTTCTTTACTTTTAACCACCAAAATTAAAAAATTCAATTTGTCCATGTCCTAAGTAGATATTTATTGGTTTATGAATCAGAGTAATTTGGATTCTAGCTGTGTTAACTACATCGGGTTCTCTTCAATGGTCATAGCAATGTTAATATTCTTGGTAAGCTTAGGCGACTTTCATTCATTGGTTTAATTGAGATTTCAAATATGTTTATGGATATGAGTGTGTACAGGTTTTGAAATAAGCTATTTCTAGTCTTAACATTAGACTATAACTAGGACTAGTGGATCCCATCCAATGACTGGAGTTAACTAGGTTGAAGCTTTGTTCACTTATTCTCCTGCAGTGCCACCTTTTGGCTAGAAGTATATTGAAAATATAGAAGTACTTTTAGCAGAAAGCATGCAATTAGCCACAATCAACAAACAAACTGATTATAGCCCATATTGCAGGCTGATGGGCTCAGAAATAGAGTGCGCAGAACCAGCACAACCACTGTGTTCATAAAGTGACCATCCAGCAAGGAAAGACAGACATTAACCAAATATAAATAATGAAGAAAATAGCACATGTGTGCAAGGAACTATGAAGAAGTATTGGGCCTTATGGGAGAGTACAAATGGAGAAGCCAAGGCCCTCTCGGGGAGGCACAGGGGGACAGAACCCTTGAGAATGCGGTGTGTCACATTTGGAAGGGTGAGTGTGGATTCACCAGAATGGAAGCTCCAAGAGGGAGGGACTTTGTTGTTCATGGCTATATCCCCAGGACCTAAAACAGCATGGGGCCCATAGTACAGACCACATATTTCTTAAATGAATAAAGGAGTTACCTAGGTGAGAAGAGAAGAAATAATGTTCCCAGGCAGAAAGAACAGACGACATCCCAGAAGTGGCAGGGAGTACTATGTGTTAAAGGATTTAAGAGCAGTTCACAGTAAATTTCCATATTCCGTCAACTAGGCATCCCACACAGCTTAAACAGTTTGCCAGGTCATATGGTTTCCAATTTATAGGCTCTATTTTCCATTCAAATGGAACAGTAGTAAACATTTAATACAAGCAAAATAACAGACACAGGCAGAACACAGATCACAGGAATAAGGACCGTCGCGCAGGAAACCTGGAGTTCACCGTCCGTAGTGTCTTGTCTTCATGCTGCTGTTCGCTTCCCAGATGGGAGACCCAAAGTGCACTGGCAGGAAGTCGAGAGACTTTGGTCATTTCAGCTCTGGCAACGTCTTGCTGAAATGCTGCTAAATAAATTGCTTGACCTTTCTGGGTTTTGTGGGTTTCCCCACTTTGGGGTTTTTGTGTGCTCAGTCTGCTTTCTGTAAAATCTTTGTACAGGCAGAGCAAATGTGTATGTGCCCTCTGGGCCGCAGCAGTGCTGTAGCCAGTGAGATGCAGTTTCTCTGGCCAGGAGCACATTCCTGTGATCCACTTACTCCTCCATAGACGGAAGGCATTGCGGGCATGAGCATATGCTCAGCCACACACCCCAAATGGGAAAGCAGACCTTGAGGGTGAACTTCCTGACTCTGAAGAGCTTTTCTCTGTGGATCAGTGTGACACTTTCTCTGACTTGTCCAATGATAAGATAAACATCGTGAGTTCATCTAAGATTCTTTTAGGTCCTTCACACAAGAGTTTTGCTTGTTTGTATTGGGATGTGAGGACATGGCCCCTGTATTACGGTTCTCTAGGGGTACAGATTAATAGGGTAGATGTATATATAAAGGGAAGTTTATTAAGGAGTATTGAGTCACACAGTCACATGGTGAGGTCCACAATAGGCTGTCTGCAAGCTGAGGAGCAAGAAAGCCAGTCCGAGTCCAAAAGCCTCAAAAGTAGGGAGCCTTCAGTCTGTGGTGGCAGGTCCAAGAGTTCCAAAGCTGAAGAACGTGGAGTCCGATGTTCTAGGGCAGCAAACAGCCAGCGCAGGAGAAAAATATAGCCTGGGAGACCAAGCCAGTCTAGTCTTTCCATGTTCCTTTGCCTGCTTTTATTCTACCTGCACTGGCAGCTGATTAGATGGTGCCCACCCAGATTGACGGTGGGTCTGCCTCTCCCAGTTCACTGACTCAAATGTTACTCTCCTTTGGCAGCACCCTCACAGACATGCCAAGGAACAATACTTTGCATTCTTCAATCCAATCAAGTTGACATTGCAGTCCCCTAACTAAAATAAGCAGAAAACATAAGAGTCCTTCCCCTCGAGTGAGAAACAACACTTCTGGAATCAAAGTCCCTCCATGAGATGAAGTCCCTGTGTCCCCTTGCCTGGGTTATCACTGTCACTGGATTCCTTCCCTCTTTCTAATGAAGGAGAAAATGAGTTTTCTTGTATTCTGTTAATACAGCTGAGAAAAGCAAGCCTTTTAAAAAACAAAACATGCTACTAAATTAGAGGTGAATGAAACCAAGTTGTATAAAATGTCTTTCCAAAATTCAAGTTTCTGGTGTTACACATCTCAAAACACTGACAACTCTTTGAGATTCTGTAAGATACTTCTCTCCCACCTCAGACAGTCTAGGGCCAGCTACAAAATTTGTGTGCTCCAGTGCAACGAAAATGTGGGGTCCTCATTCAAAAGACAGGAAAAAAGTGCTGCTCAGAGTCCTTAAATAGAAAGCTTTTCCCTTTCTTCTACGGTCTCTCCCTCAAACTGCCATAGAACTTTATTTTGCCATTTAATGTTCTAAGTGAATGAAAGTTAAAATTACTTAAATTATTAGCATAATTTAACCAAAAATATTTATATTCTACAATGTCAGTTTTAAATGCAAATGTACGAGCATTCAACTCATATGCAGCATTGTGGAAATCCACAGCTTGTATTGTGTAGCTTGTACAGGCATATGCCTTTTGTTCTTAGCAAAACAGTTACAGACTGCATGGAACAAACTCAACTCTTTTTATTTCACTTCTCTATATACTCACATTCTTCCAACGTTCTCTGCCTCTGGATACTGCTGAGTAAGAGTGGGCTGACAGGGAAAGGAACTAGGGGTGTCCTTTCTCCCTTTTCCTTGCATGTCATCATTTTCACCATAAGTGGTTGGCCAACACATATGCTATTAGGAACAGGAGTAAGAAAGGATATGAGGAGATCAGGCGCATTCAGGACGGTATATGGCCATGTGCAGGTACCAAAATGACACATGCATCCCGAAAAGATGTACAACTGTTGTATACCAAGTTTTAAAAAGAAAGTATATGATACGTTTCTTTGATCATCAGTGATTCTTAGAATGCCATTGTCCTCTTTCTGCATTTGAAGAGATTCTTGTGCAAAGGGAAAACATGGTGTCCAGGGGCTATCACTACTGCTCCCCATCTCACTCAGTCACAAGTAATATGCTTACCTTGAACTTGCAGGCACTGGGGCTCCACAATAGCTCTGTGCTCACCTGCATCTAGAAGCCAAATGCAGATGGCGCAGCAAGAGCACCACACATGCATATTGCATGTGCGCCTCTGAGTCTGTGCACACCCCATTGTCTTATGGACTTCGCTTGCAAAACACAAGTTCAAAGGTAAAATTATTCAGATTTTCAGGCCAGGAAGAGCGTAGCAGTAAAGTAAGTGCAGTGTCCTCTGAGCCATGGTCCTGTGTGACTTGCCAGGCTGCATGCCATAAAGCCTACCCCGGAGGAGGAGGTGGCCTTCCCCAGGTACCAAGGAAGCCTTTCTTTCTCCAGCTGTGTGTTAAGCAGAGTCCTTTGTGTAGATTCATTTGTACAGCTAGCTGGATTCCAAGAAAAATTCCAAACACTCATGTAATTAAAACCTAGCACAGTACAATTCCCTGTACCCCTTAGAATCCAACTATGCAATTCCAGGTTCCACTCTAACCTGTCAAGATAAACATGTGTGTGTCAAGTCTTTCCTGGTAACATGCCTGGCCCCTAGAAAATTATATCCTCCTGGTCCCTATTTATGTCCCTCACCCCAGAAACTCCTCATCCCCCACAACACACACCTATAAAAAGCTAGATTTGCACAAACTGTTCAGAAAATTTTCAATATCCTCACATTTTAAACATTCAAGAACAAAAATAAGCATATACTAAGAATTACCATCATGATTATATACACTGAAATTTTAAGAGAAACAACAGCTTGAGGATAATATTCACAACAATGTTGCAGTTGCTATCCATATTGTTTAAATAATTCATGGATTTTCCCTAAGAGAAAAATAAACTAACACATGAAAAGATAACTTCACTAAAAGGTAAAATTAGAAAAATTAAATATAAAATTAAGTACAATGTTTCACCCACAAAATGGTTTATTAGCAACTTTAAAATGTCATAATTAATGTTGGCAAAATTATGGTGACATGGAAGCACTTATCTATTGTTGCATCTAAAGTACATTTGAAGATTCCTTTTATAAAGACATGTGGGAAAATATGTCCCAAATAAATTCTAGAAATTTATTTAAATGACTAATCCAAAGTAGGGAAGAAATTTTAGTCATAATATGTTCTCTAAAACATTTTTGATAGTAGTGGAAAAATTAGAAATAAGCTGACTATCTAGAATTTAGGAAATGGATTAACAAATTTCACTTATAGTTTATTCATAGTGTAGTATTAACTATGTTAATTGTAAAAATAATCAGTAGCAAAGTGTTTCTGATAAGTAAGGTTAAAGAGTTTTACCTAAGCGGCCAGGTGCGGTAGCTCACGCATCTAATCCCAGCACTTTGAGAGGCCTGAGGCGGGTGGATCGCAAAGTCAGGAGATGGAGACCATCCTGGGCCAACATAGTGAAACTCTATCTCCACTAAAAATACAAAAATTAGCTGGGTGTTGTGGTGCTTGCCTGCAGTCCCAGCTACTCGGGAGGCTGAGGCAGGAGAACCATTTGAACCTGGGAGGCAGAGAGTGCAGTTAGCCAAGATCACACCACTGCACTCCAGCCTGGCAACAGCAAGACTCCTTAAAAAAAGAATTCTACCTAAGCTATGGTTGCATTATAGAAAATGAAGTATGCTGAACCAATTTTGGCAGTGAATGGTGGATTTTAGCATTTTCACCCTTTATTTCCCTTTGGCTGGTGGCAACATTTTACAGTATTTTCTGGGCAATCACCATTTTTGTGTGTAAGTTCCTATACCACTGAATTTTCTCATAGTAGTTACATGATAACACTGATTCATAATTATGCAAGCCAACTTCACATCTAGGATTGATGTAAAAATAAAATGAGACATTTGAACTTACATTACCTGCAAACTATGAAATATTACACAAACCATGTAATATTATCATAGTTACTATAATTATTAATGTTTTTATTTTTAAACTATCAACTTTGAGGAGAATTCTCCAACCAATAACACATATTGTGCATATTTTTCTCCATGAGATTTAATTCCATTTGTTTCATGCACTAGATGAGCAGATGTTATCAGATTTGACAATTTGGTAGAAGCTTGGATGCAAGGAGAGTCGCCTTTGGGACATTTCTTTTCTCTGTGGAGTGGACGATGGGCCAGAAGATAATCCCCAAGGCATGTTAACATTAGTAATTTCACAAAGAAGTTTCCATTCAGAATGGAAAAGTGGCACAGCTGAGCAGACAAAGCTGTGAGCCGAAATCTCAGAAGGCGTGGGAGGTGCCTGCCTCTGTGGCTCCCTTGCAGAGGGATAGGGAAACATTCTGAACTAAGCATTTATAAACTCTGAGCATTAATATGAATAACTCTTATTTCTCAGGGTGGTTAGAAAGATCATGCGTCCTGTATGTTACATAGCTTTGTGTAACTGTCAGCATGGCACTTAGAGACTTTGTGAGAAATGCTCTCCATACTTTCTGGATCACACACACCTATCAGAAAAAGCTTCAACAAATGAGTAATTATATACTTGTAAGTTATAAATTATAGATGTATAAGATTATATGTTATCTATACTTGGTAATAGTTATATATATGTTTATAATATAGGATGTGATATATACACACATATGAGTATATATATATAAAATAGTGAGGTACATAAATATATATATACATATATGTATACATATTTATCATTATTATTACCTAATAAATCAAGGCACACCACACACAGGCAAGGATCATCATTAAATAAGACGTATTTCAAATATGTCTTGATAATATTGACATTTCTAATTCTTGTTAGTTATAATGAAATGATCATCGCTTTTATGGAAAATCTGCTATGGTGGCCTGAACAAATATGAATGAGTTTTTCTTATGTGCCAGGTGTGCAGAGTTGGGCCATTCTGGGCTGGCACAGCAGCACTGGAACACCCCCGGGGCCTCAAGCTGCTCTAGTCCCCTCGTCCTGTCATCGTGAACCACTGACATTCTCCTCACGTTGGCCTTCAGGTGTGCAAGATGGCAGCTGCACCTCTAGACCCAAGCCTACTTTCCAAGCTGGAAGAGAACAGTGACAAGAGAGCAGAATATTCACTGAGTGCTTCGAACGTTCCAGTTGCATTTTTTTTAATTTAAATTTTATTTTTTTATTGCTTTTAGGTTTTGGGGTACATGTGAAGAACATGCAAGATTGTTGCATAGGTACACATGTGGCAGTATGATTTGCTGCCTTCCTCCCCTTCACCTATATCTGGCATTTCTCTCCATGCTATCTCTCCCCAACTCTCCACCTCCCACTGTCCCTCCCCTATTTCCCCCCAACAGACCCCAGTATGTGGCGCTCCCCTCCCTGTGTCCATGTGTTCTCATTGTTCAACACCCACCTATGAGTGAAAACAAACTGTTCTTGTGTCAGTTTGCTGAGAATGATGGTTTCCAGGTTCATCCATTTCCCTACAAAGGACAAGAACTCATCATTTTTGATGGCTGCATAATATTCCATAGTGTATATTTGCCACATTTTCACTGTCCAGTCTATCATCGATGGGCATTTGGGTTGGTTCCAGGTCTTTGCTATTGTAAACTGTGCTGCAATGAACATTCGTGTGCATGTGTCTTTATAGCAGAATGATTTATAATCCTTTGGATATATACCCAGTAATGGGATTGCTGGGTCAAATGGAATTTCCATTTCTAGGTCCTTGAGGAATCACCACACTGTCTTCCATGATGGTTGAACTAATTTACACTCCCATCAACAGTGTAAAAATGTTCCTATTTCTCCACATCCTCTCCAGCATCTGTTGTCTCCAGATTTTTTAATGATCGCCATTCTAACTGGTGTGAGATGGTATCTCAATGTAGTTTTGATTTGCATTTCTCTAATGACCAGTTGCATTTTGAGATTGTTAAGAGATTAAAAGATTGCCTCCAAACTACCTTTTGCCTCATTCCCAACCAATGTGGACCTGAGTTGCATGGAGATCTATGAATTGCTCTAGGTCTCACAGCGAGTGTGGAGAGAGTTAGATCCAGCAGCTAGGTGGGCAGACTCTGGACTGAGGTCCTTTCCACTGCCCACAGTGGGCCAGGACAGCAGGCTGATAGGTGCCAAGTGCAGCACCACATGCATTCTTCGGGGGTCATGGGCTGTGCTCCTATCCCTCAGCACCCATGTACTGGCTGGGACTAACCTTAAGATCCACCATGACCTACATTTACAGAGCACTGTGATTACAGTGGTTTTTGAAAGCAGGACTTTAAAGGCAAAATGTTAAGAATGACTGGGAGATGAGAATGCTCAGTACCTAATCCCTTACCACAAGATCAGTGCACCTGCCACAGTGTCATTCAACCTCGATAACCTCCTTCAGCTTCTCAGTACATGAAATCAGTGAGATTAAGGAAGCTAGTTCTTATCCTCTATAGTAAAAAAAAAATCTGAGTGTATGAGTAGCAGAGAGGCATTACATGTTTAAATCCCAGCCTCTGCACTCAGGACCTGTCCTAGTTAGGGTGGGTTACCTAACATTTTGAATTTCTGTTTTCCTTAAAATAAAGGAGATAAAGTGTGAATAGAAAAAAATGGTAAAGTTGTTACTGCAAGGATAGGCCACTTGTGTAAAGGTCTTTGGGAAAGGAAGAAGCCAAGTCATTTAATCATTTTCCCAGAAGTGTGGAAGTTAAGTAAAGTTCAGTGACCCTAATGATGATATGTTGCATTTATCTGGCCCCTTTCTCTTAAGAGCACAGACTGGTTCTCAGACATTACCTTGTGAATTTGCAAATCATTCCTGGGAGTTAAATAGGAAAGAAGTCAGACAAAAGTTTCTGGCTTACCACTTTACTAAGAATCAGAAGTTGAAATATCCGCTCCATAAAAGTTGGCACCTTCTGTGCAAACATAAACTACTATATTACTCAAGTCATACTTAGGGAACATTAACTTGCAGATTCTTGTTATCTTTAAAATAACACATACCTTCCAGAAAGTAAGTCATTGTAATAAAAGTCTTTCTTGATTTCTTGACAAATGAAAGTATTTATGGAGTTTCACTCCCAGAAGTGAAATGGACAAACTGAAATTCAAACCTTTTCATCAATTTAGTGTAATAAATGTGAGATTTATCCCCCAGCACACGGCAATGAGTGGAGTATAATTGTACTTTTAGAACTAAGCTACAAAATCAACATAAAGCCGGTGAAGTCAGAATGCGAAGTCACCTTAAGGACAGAAAATAAGGCACAAGCCAACATGGTCTGACTATTCCCATTTAAGATATTAACAGATCTAAAGAAATACAATTCCAACGAAAAAGAAAAGTATGGGAAGTGGGAAGGAGTATTTGCCAGTGACCAGACAAACACTGTGCAACAGAAAAGGAGACTTGATCAATACGTTGCCAGTATTTTATCCCCTTAGCAAGGCAGTTCCTAGAGAAAATGTTTCCCTTGACAGGCATCCATAAGCACAGAGATAAGCGGTAAGCAGGAGGTTCCTGGGCCTGTAGAGTTTGGGAAATGGATCCCCAGCTGGGGGATCAGCTCAGACAGAAAGAAAAGCAATATCTGGAAGAACGATGAACCCTGCCAGCCTTACTCAGGTTCCCTAAAATCCAACCTCGTAAAAGTTCTTGGTTCTCAGTGAGGGTCCTGAGTGGGGGTTCTTATATAAGTGATTGACTGGAGGAAGAGCTGAGGAGAAGAGGGATGAGGGAGGCCGGGGGGCAGGGGAAGAAAGCTAAATAGGGATGGGGAGTGTGATGGAGATGAGAGCCTCAGTCTGGTCACAGAGAGCACCTGGAAATGCAAAAGGCATTACAGAGATGGCCACACTTTGAGAAAAGAGACAGGCTTTTGTGCCCCTTTGTCAGTCAGTTATTGGTCAAGAGCTGCCCAGGGTATGGGGTGCGGTCATAATCTTTCTGGAGAGGTGCACCCTCAATGCAACCAAGCGCCATGCTCTGAGAAGGGCAGCTGTGACCACAGTCAGCCAGTGCTCATCAATGCCTGGGAAAGGCACAAAGGTGAGAACCAAGAACTTTTAAGAGGTTGGCTTTTTGTTCTGTTCAGGGACCAGACAACTTAAAACATTGATGATTTCTCCCAGAACATACATTTCAGGGAAGTCTTTCCTCATCACTTAAAACATTGATGATTTCTCCCAGAACATACATTTCAGGGAAGTCTTCCTCATCCAAACGCATTCCCTTCCCTTTTAAGCTACCCGTAAACAAACTAATACACAAAAATAATAAGTTAGCCAATCCTGTGAAACAAGATGTTCAATAGAGGCTATGAAAGTCCCTCTATTTTCCAAGTACAATGGCTGAGCAATTTCTTTTCCTCCTGTCCACTTGCCTAAATGCTTTTCTTCAGCTTATCCAACAATTCTCATGAGCATTTACTGTATTTCAGGCACAGTTCTTGGCTCTGGGCATGTTGGTAAATAATGGAGCCACGGCACCTGCCCTTATATCCAGTCTAGTGTAGGACCTTTAAGAACTCAGCCCTAGCTGGCATAGGGTTCCAGGCCCCACCACAGAAAGTACTGGGCCACAAAGCCAGGGTTTTCTCTCCTGCAGATGACTGCACCTCTTGAGAATCCTCGCACCGGGTGGCCTTCTCCCAATGTAGGCAAGGTCTTCCATTAGGTCTGCTGTGCAGTGCTTGCAAGATTTAGACAGATATGTGGGCTGGGCCATTCTGATTGAATGTGTTGCAGCAAATCCTGTTTCACAGCCAATCACCCTCACAGGGTGGCCCGAATGCAGTTTGACAACCCTTCCTTGCAGAGTAGTCATAGATCCAGGCCAAAGACAACAAGCATTTACTTCTAATATACTTTCTATATTAAAAAGGATTAAAAGTGGGCATTGATATTGGCTGAATAACTTGGACTTGTAGCTGGGCAAATGGTTTTGATTTCACTTCACGTGGAAACATCAAGTTCTTCTTTCCTTTTCTTTTTTTCTTAAGGCTTCACACATCTGGTTTCTCTTCCCAGAGAGCTCTTTCTTCCTGTCTTCTCATTCTTCCATCTCACCTTTAGGTCACCACCTGGCTTTGTGACCCAACACTGTCTACAGGGGGTCTGGAATGCAGCACCAGGTGGGGCTGAGAGAATTCTGTTCCAACCATGCAACTGAACTTTTAGCTTCCTTTCCCACCCCCTCTTCCTCCCATTGTTCCATTTCTCAGTGTCCTGCTCATGTTCCTCATAACACTTATGACTATTTTAAATTTTGTGTGTGTGTGTGTTTATTCATTTTTGTCACCACAGACTGAAAGCCCCATTCATTTTGTTCATTATTCATGTGCAATTTTTAGCAGAGTACCTGACAGAAAACACACTTGCTAAATATGTAGGAGGTAGTGTGGGGTGGGATAAGAGTGTGGGGTCTGGAGTGAGTTAGCCTGGGATTGAATCCTGGCCTACCACATATTAGCTATGTGGCCTTCTATCCCTCTAAGCCTGAATCTCCTCATCAATAAAATGGAAATGTGCATAGTACCTCTATTTTTGGGTTATTCTGATGTTTAAGTGCCTTTCTTCCTGTTAAGTGCTTAGATAAGTACCTGACACATGGCAAGTACTTAATAAATGTAAGCTAGTCTGTAGCTTGGATTTAGAGGTAAAATATATAGAGCTCTGTGAAACGGTGTGATAGATACGAATAGCTACAGTAAGAGGAAGCCACTGAATCAGAATGACAACTGTACAGAGTCACTGTTACTCTGAAGCTCTCCAAGTTTGCTTTGTTTGCACTTCAATGATCCCGTTCCACCCTGCAGGAAAGTGAAAACGGGAACTCTTGGAGTTCTCGGGTGCGCCCCCTTCTGGCCGCGCTACAGGGTGCAGCGAGGCAGACGCAGGCACACCCCGGTCCCCGCGGAGCGGCTTGTGCATCGCTCTCGGCAGCAAACAGCCTGGGCGTCACTAATGCACGCTTAAGGCGTCATTAACGCCCGGGAGGCTGAGCACTCCTTGGATGGGGACACCCACTTATGTTCACCCTAAACACCAACCGCAAGACAAAACACTGGTAAGCACAGACACAAAGGAAACAAGTCTTTGCAAATGGGAAAAGGAAAGACTAAGGGAAATGACTTATTTTAGTAATCTACAAAGAAGAAACATTTATCAGAGACACATACATACAAATATTCCAGCCCACAAGACATTGATCATCCAGGAAATCAAAATAGGCTCAAATTAGATGTCTACAAAGGAGAAAACAGAAAATGCAAGAATTTGCCCACACTGAAAATGTTAAAATCATTTGCTTAGATGGACCATTTTGTCTTCATGAAGGACTTTTCCATGCTTATGTATGGGCAGACTTCAGATTCTTGGTTTGAGAAGGAGTATTTGTAAATTTAGAAAATACTGGTGGAATTTAAACAAAGTCCCTTGGATGAGACATAATTTTGATTGCTCTGACTAATGCCTGCGTCTGAGCATGCCAGGTCACCAGAGTCATCCTGTGAAGGCCTTTTGTGCAGAGCAGGTGAAATGCCGGTGCTCACTGAGGAGATTCTTCAACGCCATGTGCACAGGGAGCCCCCACAAAGACTCATCAAGAATGGCGGGGCGGGGCCGGTGGAGGTAAGTGTAGACATGTTCTTCTCATAGCTTTACTTTTTATTTTTTGGAGACAAAGTCTTGCTGTGTCACCCTGGCTGCAGTGATCTGGCTCACTGGATCAAGAGATTCTCCTGCCTCAGTCTCCTGAGTAGCTGAGACTATAGGCACGCACCACCACTCCCTGGCCAATCTTTGTATTTTTTTTTTATTGCATTTTAGGTTTTCAGGTACATGTGCAATACATGGAAGATAGTTGCATAGGTACACACATGACAGTGTGTTTTGCTGCCTTCCTCCCCTTCACCCACATTTGGCATTTCTCCCCATGCTATCCTTCCCCAGCTCCCCGCTCCCGCTGTCCCTCCCCTATTCCCCCCAATAGACCCCAGTATGTAGTACACCCTTCCCTGTGTCCATGTATTCTCACTTTTCATCACCCGCCTATGAATGAGAATATGCGTTATTTCATTTTCTGTTCTTGTGTCAGTTTGCTGAGAATGATGTTCTCCAGATTAATCCATGTCCCTACAAATGACACGAACTCATCAGTTTTTATTGCTGCATAATATTCCATGGTGTATATGTGCCACATTTTCCCAGTCCAGTCTATCATCGATGGGCATTTGGGTTGGTTCCAGGTCTTTGCTATTGTAAACAGTGCTGCAATGAACATTCGTGTGCATGTGTCCTTATAGTAGAACGATTTATAATCCTTTGGATATATACCCAGTAATGGGATTGCTGGGTCAAATGGAATTTCTATTTCTAAGCCCTTGAGGAATCGCCACACTATCTTCCACAGTGGTTGAACTAATTTACACTCCCACCAAGAGTATAAAAGTGTTCGTATTTACCCACATCCTCTCCAGCATCTGTTGTCTCCAGATTTTTTAATGATCGCCATTCTAAGGGGCATGAGATGGTATCCCAAAGTGGTTTTGATTTGCATCTCTCTAATGACCAATGATGATGAGCATTTTTTCATATGTTTGTTGTCCTCATATATGTCTTCTTTTGTAAAGTGTCTGTTCATATCCTTTGCCCATTTTTGAATCGGCTTGTTTTTTTCCTGTAAATCTGTTTGAGTTCTTTGTAAATTCCGGATATCAGCCCTTTGTCAGATGGGTAAACTGCAAAAATTTTTTCCCATTCTGTTGGTTGCTGATTCATGCTAGTGACTGTTTCTTTTGCCATGCAGAAGCTGTGGAGTTTAATTAGGCCCCATTTGTCTATTTTGGCTTTTGTTGCCAATGCTTTTGGTGTTTTGGTCATGAAGTCCTTGCCTACTCCTATGTCCTGAATGGTTTTGCCTAGATTTTCTTCCAGGGTTTTTATGATGCCAGGTCTTATGTTTAAGTCTTTAATCCATCTGGAGTTAATTTTAGTGTAAGGTGTCAGGAAGGGGTCCAGTTTCTGCTTTCCACACATGGCTAGCCAGTTTCCCAACACTATTTATTAAACAGGGAATCCTTTCCCCATTGCTTGTTTTTGTCAGGTTTATCAAAGATCGTACGGTTGTAGATATGTCGTGTTGCCTCCGATGCCTCTGTTCTGTTACATTGGTCTATATCTCTGTTTTGGTACCAGTACCATGCTGTTTTGATTACTGTAGCCTTGTAGTATAGTTTGAAGTCCAGTAGTGTGATGCCTCCCTCTGTGTTCTTTTTGCTTAGAATTGACTTGGCTATGCGGGCTCTCTTTTGGTTCCATATGAAGTTCATGGTGGTTTTTTCCAGTTCTGTGAAGAAAGTCAATAGTAGCTTGATGGGGATAGTGTTGATTCTGTAAATTACTTTGGGCAGTATAGCTATTTTCATGATATTGATTCTTCCTAACCATGAACATGGAATGTTTCTCCATCTGTTTGTGTCCTCTCTGATTTCGTTGAGCAGTGGTTTGTAGTATTCCTTGAAGAGGGCCCTTACGTTCCTTGTGAGTTGTATTCCTAGGTATTTTATTCTTTTTGTAGAAACTGTGAATGGCAGTTTGTTCTTGATTTGGCTTTCTTTCAGTCTGTTATTGGTGTATAGGAATGCTTGTGATTTTTGCACATTGATTTTATATCCTGAGACTTTGCTGAAGTTGCTTATCAGTTGCAAGAGTTTTTGGGCTGAGGCGATGGGGTCTTCTAGGTATACTATCATGTCGTCTGCAAATACAGACAATTTGGCTTCCACCTTTCCTATTTGAATACCTTTTATTTCTTTTTCTTGCCTGATTGCTCTAGCTAGAACTTCCAGTACTATATTGAATTGAAGTGGTGAGAGAGGGCATCCTTGTCTAGTGCCAGATTTCAAAGGGAATGCTTCCAGTTTTAGCCCATTCAGTATGATATTGGCTATTGGTTTGTCATAAATAACTTTTACTACTTTGTGATATGTTCCATCAATACCAAGTTTATTGAGGGTTTTTAGCATAAAGGGCTGTTGAATTTTGTCAAATGGCTTCTCTGTGTCAATTGAGATAATCATGTGGTTTTTGTTTTTGGTTCTGTTTATGTGGTGAATTACGTTGATAGACTTGCGTATGTTGAAGCAGCCTTGCATCCCCGGGATGAATCCTACTTGATCATGATGAATAAGTTTTTTGATGTGCTGTTGCAATCGGCTTGCCAGTATTGAAGATTTTTGCATCTATGTTCATCATGGATATTGGCCTGAAGTTTTCTTTTCTTGTTGGGTCTCTGCCAGGTTTTGGTAACAGGATGATGTTGGTCTCATAAAATGATTTGGGAAGGATTCCCTCTTTTTGGATTATTTGAAATAGTTTCAGAAGGAATGGTACCAGCTCCTCTTTGTGTGTCTGGTAGAATTCGGCTGTGAACCTATCTGGACCTGGGCTTTTCTTGTGTGGTAGGCTCTTAATTGCTGCCTCAACTTCAGATCTTGTTATTGGTCTATTCATAGTTTCGGCTTCCTCCTGGCTTAGGCTTGGGAGGACACAGGTGTTCAGGAATTTATCCATTTCTTCCAGGTTTACTAGTTTATGTGCATAGAGTTGTTTGTAATATTCTCTGATGATGGTTTGAATTTCTGTGGAATCTGTGGTGATTTCTCCTTTATCGTTTTTTATTGCATCTATTTGGTTGTTCTCTCTTTTCTTTTTTATCAGTCTGGCTAGTGGTCTATTTTGTTGATCTTTTCAAAAAACCAGCTCTTGGATTTATTACTTTTTTGAAAGGTTTTTTGTGTCTCTATCTCCTTCAGTTCTGCTCTGATCTTAGTTATTTCCTGTCTTCTGCTAGGTTTTGAGTTTTTTTGATCTTGCTCCTCCAGCTCTTTCAATTTTGATGATAGGGTGTCAGTTTTGGATCTCTCCACTTTTCTCATATGGGCACTTATTGCTACATATTTTTCTCTGGAAACTGCTTTAAATGTGTCCCACAGATTATTGTACGTTGTGCCTTCATTTTTGTTGGTTTCGAAGAACTTCTTTATTTCTGCCTTCATTTCATTGTTGAGAGCCAGTTGTTCAGTTTCCATGAAGCTGTGAGGTTCTGAGTTCCTTTCTGAATTCTGAGTTCTAACTTGATTACACTATGGTCTGAGAGACTGTTTGTTATTTTGTCAGTTACTTTGCATTTGCTGAGGAGTGCTTTACTTCCAATCATGTGGTCGATTTTGGAGTAGGTGTGATGATGTGGTGAGAATGTATATTCTGTAGATTTGGGGTGGAGAGTTCTGTAAATGTCTATCAGGTTTGTTTGTTCCAGGTCTGAGTTCAAGCCCTGGATATCCTTGTTGATTTTCTGCCTGGTTGATCTGTCTAATATTGACAGTGGAGTGTTAAAGTCTTCCACTATTATTGTGTGGGAGTCTAAGTCTCTTTGTAAGTCATTAAGAACTTGCCTTATATATCTGAGTGCTCCTGTATTGGGTCCATATATATTTAGGATCATTAGCTCTTCTTGTTGTATCAATCCTTTTACCATTATTGAATGACCCTCTTTGTCTCTTTTGATCTTTGTTGCTTTAAAGTCTATTTTATCAGAGAAGAGAATTGCAACTCCTGCTTTCTTTTTGCTCTCCATTTGCTTGGTAAATCTTCCTCCATTCCTTTATTTTGAGCCTTTGAGTATTCTTGCATGTGAGATGGGTTTCCTGGATACAGCACACCAATGGGTTTTGGATTTTTATCCAATTTGCCAGTCTTTGTCTTTTGATTGGTGCATTTAGCCCATTTATATTTAGGGTTAATATTGTTATGTGTGAATTTGATACTGCCAACTTGATGCTTGCTGGCTGTTTTGCCTGTTAGTTGATGCAGATTCTTCATTTTGTTGATGCTCTTTAGCATTTGGTATGTTTTTGGAATGGCTGGTACTGGTTGTTCCTTTCTATGTGTAGTGCCTCTTTCAGGAACTCTTGTAAAGTAGGCCTGGTGGTGACAAAATCTCTGAGTACTTGCTTGTTCGCAAAGGATTTTATTTTTCCTTCACTTCTGAAGCTCAGTTTGGCTGGATATGAAATTCTGGGTTGAAAGTTCTTTTCTTTAAGGATGTTGAATATTTGCCCCCACTCTCTTCTGGCTTGTAGTGTTTCTGCCGAGAGATCTGCTGTGAGTCTGATGGGCTTCCCATTGTGGGTGACCCGACCTTTCTCTCTGGCTGCCCTTAGTATTTTCTCCTTCCTTTCAACCTTGGTGAATCTGGCGATTATGTGCCTTGGGGTTGCTCTTCTTGTGGAACATCTTTGTTCTCTGTATTTCCTGGACATGAATATTGACCTGTCTAGTTAGGTGGGGGAAATTTTCCTGGATAATATTCTGAAGAGTATTTTCCACCTTAGATTCATTCTCTTTGTCACATTCTGGTACACCTATGAAATGTAGGTTAGGTCTCTTCACATAGTCCCACATTTCTTGGAGACTTTGTTCATTCCTTTTTGCACTTTTTTCTCTGATCTTGGTTTCTCGTTTTATTTCATTGAGTTGATCTTCGACTTCTGATATTCTTTCTTCTGCTTGGTCAATTCGGCTGTTGAAACTTGTGCATGCTTCATGAAGTTCTCATGTTGTGTTTTTCAGCTCCTTCAATTCATTCATATTCCTCTCTAAGTTGTCCATTCTTGTTATCATTTCCTTGAATCTTTTTTCAAATCTTTTTTCAAGGCTCTTAGTTTCTTTGCATTGATTTAGAACATGTTCTGTTAGCTGACAGAAGTTTCTCATTACCCACCATTTGAAGTCTGATTCTGTCATTTTGTCACAGTCATTATCCGTCCAGCTTTGTTCCCTTGCTGGTGAGGAGTTTTGGTCCTTTGTAGGAGGCAAGGTGTTTTGGTTTCGGGTGTTTTCCTTTTTTTAGTGCTGGTTTCTTCCCATCTTTGTGGGTTTATTCACCTGTTGTCTGAGTAGTTGCTGACTTTTCGATTGGGTCTCTGAGTTTATGCCCAGATTGTTGATGATGAAGTATCTGTTACTTAGTTTTCCTTCTAACAGTCTAGCCCCTCTGCTGTACGACTGCTGTGGTCCACTCCAGGCCCTGCTTGTCTGGGGTACACCTGTAGCAGCTGCAGAACAGTGAGGGGTGCTACCAGTTTCTTCTTCTGCTATCTTTGTCCCAGAATGATGCCCACCAAATGTCAGTCTGATCAGTCCTTTTTGAGGTGACTCTTTGGATATACAGGGGTCAGGGAGCTGCTTGAGGAGATGGTCTGTACTTTATAGGAGCTCAAGGGCTGATCTGTGAGATCTGTTGTTTATTCAGGGCTGTTAGACAGGTATGTTTAAATCTGCTGCAGCAGAACTTATAAAACCCTGTTTTTTCCTCAGATGCTCTGTCTTGGGGAGTTAGGGCTTTCTTTATGAGTATCCATTGCACTGTCCTGCCCAGCTAGGAAGCAGTCTAGTCACTATTTGCCTGCCGAGGCTCTGCCCTGCTGCTGAGTGTAATTCCCTATAGTCCTGTTTATATGAGTGTGGTTAAAACTGCTGTGGTGATGGTGGCCCGCCTCTGTATTGTTGGAGTCTCTCTGTTATGGCGGGTTGCCTCGGCAATGGCAGGCTGTGTCAGCAATGGGAGTGTACCTCAGTAGGGGCAGAATGCCTCAGTAATGGTGGATGCCCCTCCCCCACCAAGCTGTACCATCCTAGGTTCAGCTGTGCCCGCAGTGAAACTCTCAACCCCAAGCATTTTGAATTGCCGTTTTGATTGTCCCTGTGGGAGTGGGACCCTCCGAGCCTGATCACCTGGCTCCCTGCCTCAGAGCCACCCCCTTTTTTTTTTAAGTTGAACGGTTGACTCTCTCCCAGGTGTTTCAGTTGCCTGCTGATAGGGCACCGGGATCTGTGTGATTTCCTATGCAGCGACCCACTGTGCCAGCTCAAACGTCGCTTCCTTGGAATCTCCTGGTCTGGCTCACTGTCCAAGTCCTGTTTAATCAGATGGATATGCTAATCTGCCCTCCCAAATCTCAGATTGCCGGTTTAACAGGGCACCCAGACCAGTGCATTTCGTGCAGAGTGCCGCTGCGCTGTGGTGCCGGTCAAAACGGCCGTGCCAGCCGAAACAGCTGTACTGGTGTCCCTTGTCTCTCCTACACCTGGGAACTTCCCCATTCTATGGGCAACAAAGATCCATCTGGAAATGCGGCTTGCACTCACCCTCTGCGCCTTCACTGAGAGCTGCAATCCTGAGTTGCTCCTGCCATGCCATCTTCTATTTTATCCCGCCCAATTTTTGTATTTTTAGTAGAGACAAGGTTTCAGCATGTTGGCCAGGCTGGTCTTGAACTCCTGATCTCAAATGATCCACCTGCTTTGGCCTCCCAAAGTGCTGGGATTGCAGTCATGAGCCACTGCACCCAGCCTTTTTTTTTTTTTTTTAAAAGTTCATTTCATCATTCTTCCTGAAGGGAGACACTGACCCTAGTAGGCTAGCTGCTCAGCTGGAGCATAGGAAATAGAGACAAACTAGATAGGCTGTGGGCAGCTTGGAGTAGAGCACTCCCAGCACACAGTTTAATAAGAGACCCTTGGTGAAAACTGCAAGGTTGACCTTGTCTCTGTTCCATCACTCAAACTTTTGACCTCCTTGCCTGTTTCCCTCACACTCCCTCTGCCTCCTCTCCCCATCCTACATACTTGCTTTTTCTGCAGAATGACCCATTCCATAGTCACCTGTATATTCCTTCCAAAATTGTTCTCCTTTATTAAATAAGAAAGAAAAAGCCATATCTCTAAATCAGAATTAGGAAGCTTCACTAGATTGGGGTCAATCTAGTCTGTTGACTGTTTTTATCAATAAAGTTTTATTGGGACACTGCCATGTTCATTTGTTGACATGTTGTCTGTGGTTGCCTTTTTGCTCAGATGGTAGAGTTGAGTAGCTATTTCAACAGAGACTGTATAGCCCACAAAGTCTAACACATTTATCTTGCTCTTTACAGAAAGTGTCAACCCTGCTCCTGATCTCTCTGGTCTCCCCTGTATTCAAGGGCTGATGTCTATCCTGACATAGTTCTCTCTCTCACTGGATTCTAGATAGTATACCTAGCTCTCTCACCAGATCAAAACAGTTGAAGGCAGGGTGAGGTTTCTCTTATATTTTCATTTCTGCCATACTAGTGACATTGCTTAATAAATATCTCATGGAATCAAATCTATCAAGTCTGCGAAGGGTCCCAGTCTATTGTGTCCCAACTCTTTACTAAGCTCTGTAACAGGGACTGAGAGTACCAAGATCCATGGGCTCTCAGTCTCTGCCCTGGATAGATTCATAGATCAACAACTAACTCAGATGAGCTCCTTGAAAAGAAGAGAGGGCAGGTCAAACTGAGGAAACAATGTGTACAAGAAAACAGGAGCAGGAAGGAATTTGGTAATATTAGGGAATTTCAGTTTGATTAAAATGACTGAATTACCAGTGGAGGGAAGAGGCAGGTGGGGATTCAAAAGCCAGTGAGAGAAGTGTGGATGCTATGAGTAGCACTATCTGTCCTTGAGATTTACTACTCCTCTCTCAGCTAAAGATACAAAGAACTGAGCCATGCTTCAATGGGTGAAATAGAAAAAGAAGAAGAGGAAGAAAAAAGAAACGTTTGTGCAAAGAAATTCCCAAATGTCTTTGGACCCTCCTATGCTGGGCCTACAGAAATACACTGACTCTGAATTCCTATTTACTACAAGGAAGTAAGGAGATCTCTGTCGCAGATCCCAAACCCTGGAGGAGATCAATAAAATCCCAGGCAGCTGGACTTATACCCAAAGGGGCAGTGAGTGGCTTTCATTCCCACAGTGATCACAGTGACAACGATAATAACCCCTACCATTTATTTAGCACTGTGTGCAGATCCCATGCTAAGTGCTTTACACAACATTGAATTTACTTAATCCTTATAAGTACTATGACATAAGAATTATTATCCTCATTTTATAGTCAATGAAAGAAGCAAATGGAGTCCTTTTACTTCCAAAAAGAAAGTCCTTGAGCCACACATATGTTAAGGAGGAGAGCTGGTGTTGGGACTGAGATGTACATAATTTGAAACTCCCAGCCATCCACACTAACAACCCAGATCCTCCTAAGCTAGGCAGTTACCACCTGTTTCTTATGTCCAACCTGTGATAACCTTTCAGACTGTTTGCTTGGCTCTTCTCTTTGGGGTATGTTGTACGGTTCAACTGCTTAAACCCCCTTGTAGTGGTGTAGGATCACAAAACTTGTTCTGGCCAATGAGTTGTGAATAGAAGTTTAATAAGAGTGATGTGTGCCACTGCTTGGCAGGGCATTAAATGGCTAGTGTGAGCACATAGGCAGCTCTCCTTCCTTCTTGCATGGTGATTAGTCATGTTCTTGATGGTGGCTACTTCAGCAACCTGTTCCCCCAAGAGACTAGAAAGTGCAAAGACTCCTGTCCATCCATATTGGACTCATCATATGTATAAAAAAAAGATGAATGCTTTCTATTTAAATAAAACCACAAAGACTAGAGGTTGTTTGTTACCATGGCATAACTTAGTCTATCTTGATATAAATAAAAGTTAGTACCTAGAAGTGGAATACTTCTGTAACAAAGCCCCTCATAAACATGAAGCAGCATCTCAGGTGCTTGCCAGTAGGCAATTAGAAAATTGTTATCAGGCCGGGCGTGGTGGCTCAAGCCTGTAATCCCAGCACTTTGGGAGGCCGAGGTGGGTGGATCACAAGGTCAAGAGATCAAGACCATCCAGGTCAACATGGTGAAACCCCGTCTCTACTAAAAATATAAAAAATCAGCTGGGCGGAGACGACTCAAGATGGCACTGTGAGAACAACCCAGGATTGGAGCTCGCGTTGAATCCGCAAACAGTGAGTCAAAGCTGCATTTCCAGACTGATCTTTGTTGCCCACAGAACGGTGAAACTCCCAAGTATAAAAAGACATGGGACGCCGGGGCGGCGGCGGCTGGCCCTACCCAGCAATCCCCACAGGGTGCGCTTGTCCGGGTGCCTTGTTGAACTGGCAACCTGAGACTTGAGAGGGCTGGACTTAAGACTAAACGAGACTTGGACAGTAGCCCAGCCCAGGGGATTGCAGGGACAGATCGTTTGGGATACCCAGTGGGATGAACAAAACCGCGATTTCAAACTATCCCGAACAGACGGTCTGAGACGCTCTGTGGGGGAGGGGCGTCCACCACTACCGAGGCAACCCACCCCAACTGAGATACACGCCCACTGCTGACGCATCCAGTCGTTGCCGAGGCAACCCGCCCCAACAGAGATACACGCCCACTGCTGACGCAGCCTGCCCTTGCTGAGGCAACATGCTACAACGAAGAGACTCCGCCGCAGGGCGTGCGAAGACCACAGCAGAGCCTGCAGGAAAAGGGCGAATCACACAACAGCAGGGCGGAGCCTCGGCAGCCAGTGGCTAGTCTACCTTCTAGCTGGGCAGGACACCTCATCGAACATCCAAAAATAAAGCCCAAACCCCTCAACACAGAGCATTTGAGAAAAAAAAAAAAGGTTTTTTTAATGAGCTCTGTTGCAGCAGAATCAAACATAGCAGCCTAACAGCCCTGAAGGAACAACAGAGTGCACAGCTCAGCAATTAAGCCCCTATAAAGTACAAACTGTCTCCTCAAGCAGCTCCCTGACCCCCCTATATCCAAAAGACTGACATTAGGCAGGCATCATCCTGGGACAAAGATAGCAGAAAAAGAAACTGCTAGCATCCCTCGCTGTGCCACTGCTGCTAGAGGCGCACCCCAGACAAGCAGGGTCTGGAGCGGACCTCAGCAGTCGTACAGCGAAGGGGCTAGACTGGTAGAAGGAAAACCAAGCAACAGAAATACTTCATCATCAACATTCTGGGTGTCCACTCAGAGACCCAATCGAAAAGTCAGCAACTACGCAGACGACCAGCGGAAAAATCCACAAAGATGGAAAGAAACCAGCGCAAAAAGGAGGAAAACACCCGAAACCAGAACACCTCGCCTCCTAGAAAGGACCAAAACTCCTCACCAGCAAGGGAACAAAGCTGGACGGAGAATGACTGTGACGAAATGATGGAATTAGACTTGAGAAGGTGGATAATGAGAAACTTTTGTGAGCTAAAAGATCATGTATTAAATCAATGCAAAGAAACTAAGAACCTTGAAAAAAGATTTGAAAAAAGATTTGAGGAAATGATAACAAGAATGGATAACTTAGAGAGGAATATGAATGAATTAAAGGAGCTGAAAAACACAATACGAGAACTTCGCGAAGCAAACACAAGTTTCAATAGCTGAGCTGACCAAGCAGAAGAAAGAATATCTGAAGTCGAAGACCAACTCAATGAAATAAAACGAGAAACCAAGATCAGAGAAAAAAGCACAAAAAGGAATGAACAAAGTCTCCATGAAATGTGGGACTATGTGAAAAGACCTAACCTACGTTTGATAGGTGTACCAGAAGGGGACGAAGAGAATGAATCCAAGCTGGAAAATACTCTTCAGGACATCATCTGGGAAAATTTCCCCCACCTAGCAAGACAGGCCAACACTCAATTGCAGGAAATACAGAGAACACCACAAAGATATTCCGCAAGAAGAGCAACCCCAAGGCACATAATCGTCAGATTCAACAGGGTTGAAATAAAGGAGAGAATACTAAGGGCAGCCAGAGAGAAAGGTCGGGTCACCCACAAAGGGAAGCCCATCATACTCACAGCAGATCTCTCAGCAGAAACACTACAAGCCAGAAGAGAGTGGGGGCCAATATTCAACATTCTTAAAGAAAAGAACTTTCAACCCAGAATTTCATATCCAGCCAAACTGAGCTTCATAAGTGAAGAAAAAATAAAATCCTTTGCGAACAAGCAAGTACTCAGAGATTTTGTCACCACCAGGCCTGCTTTACAAGAGCTCCTAAAAGAGGCACTACACATAGAAAGGATCAACCAGTACCCGTCACTCCAAAATCACACTGAATGCTAAAGAGCTTCAACATAATGAAGAATCTACAACAACTAACAGGCAAAACAGCCACTTAGCATCAAAATGGCAGTATCAAATTCACACATAACAATATTAACCCTAAATGTAAATGGACTAAATGCACCAATCAAAAGACACAGACTGGCAAATTGGATAAAAATCCAAAACCCATCAGTGTGCTGTATCCAGGAAACCCATCTCACATGCAAGGATACACAAAGGCTCAAAATAAAGGGATGGAGGAAGATTTACCAAGCTAATGGAAAGCAAAAAAAAGCAGAAGTTGCAATTCTTATCTCTGATAAAATAGACTTTAAAGCAACAAAGATCAAAACAGACAAAGAAGGCCATTACATAATGGTAAAAGGATCAATACAACAAGAAGAGCTAACGATCCTAAACATATATGGACCCAATGCAGGAGCACCCAGACACATAAGGCAAGTTCTTAATGACTTACAAAAGGACTTAGACTCCCACACAATAACAGTGGGAGATTTTAACACTCCACTGTCAATACTAGACATATCAACCAGACAGAAAATCAACAAGGATATCCAGGGCTTGAACTCAGACCTGGAACAAGCAAACCTGATAGACATTTACAGAACTCTCCAACCCAAATCCACAGAATATACATTCTTCTCAGCACCACATCACACCTACTCTAAAATTGACCACATAATTGGAAGTAAAGCACTGCTCAAAAATGCAAAACAACTGAAATCATAACAAACAGCCTCTCAGACCACAGTGCAATCAAGTTAGAACTCAGAATTCAGAAACCGACCCAGAACCGCACAGCTTCATGGAAACTGAAAAACTGGCTCTTGAATGTTGACTGGGTAAACAACGAAATGAAGGCAGAAATAAAGAAGTTCTTCGAAACCAATGAGAACGAAGACACAACGTGCCAGAACCTCTGGGACACATTTAAAGCAGTCTCTAGAGGAAAGTATATAGCAATAAGTGCCCATATGAGGAGAACGAAGAGATCCAAAATTGACACCCTATCGTCAAAATTGAAAGAGCTAGAGGAGCAAGATCAAAAAAACTCAAAACCCAGCAGAAGACAAGAAATAACTAAGATCAGAGCTGAGCTGAAGAAGATTGAGACACGAAAAACCCTTCAAAAAATCAATAAATCCAAGAGCTGGTTTTTTGAAAAGATCAACATAATAGACAGACCACTAGCCAGATTGATTAAAAATAAAAGAGAGAACAACCAAATCGATGCAATAAAAAATGATAAAGGGGAAATCACCACAGATTCCACAGAAATTCAAACTATCATCAGAGAAAATTACAAACAACTCTATGCACATAAACTAGTAAACCTGGAAGAAATGGATAAATTCCTGGACTCCTGTGTCCTCCCAAGCCTAAACCAGGAGGAAGCTGAAACTATGAATAGACCAATAACAAGGTCTGAAGTTGAGGCAGCAATTAACAGCCTACCACACAAAAAAAGCCCAGGTCCAGACGGGTTCACAGCCGAATTCTACCAGACACACAAAGAGGAGCTGGTACCATTCCTTCTAAAACTATTTCAAACAATCCAAAAAGAGGGAATCCTTCCCAAATCATTTTATGAGACCAACATCATCCTGATACCAAAACCCGGCAGAGACCCAACGAGAAAAGAAAACTTCAGGCCAATATCCATGAAGAACATAGACGCAATAATCTTCAATAAAATATTGGCAAGCCGATTGCAACAGCACATCAAAAAACTTATTCATCATGATCAAGTAGGATTCATCCCAGGGATGCAAGGCTGGTTAAACATATGCAAGTCTATCAACGTAATTCACCACATAAACAGAACCAAAACAAAAAACTACATGATTATCTCAATTGACGCAGAGAAGGCATTTGACAAAATTCAACAGCCCTTTATGCTAAAAACCCTCAATAAACTCGGTATCGATGGAACGTATCTCAAAGTAATAAAAGCTATTTATGACAAACCAACAGCCAAGATCATACTGAATGGGCAAAAACTGGAAGCATTCCCTTTAAAATCTGGCACTAGACAAGGATGCCCTCTCTCACCACTCCTATTCAGTATAGTACTGGAAGTTCTAGCCAGAGCAATCAGGCAAGAAAAAGAAATAAAGGGAATTCAAATAGGAAAGGTGGAAGCCAAATTGTCTCTATTTGCAGACGACATGATAGTATACCTAGAAGACCCCATTGCCTCAGCCCAAAAACTCCTGAAACTGATAAGCAACTTCAGCAAAGTCTCAGGATATAAAATCAATGTGCAAAAATCACAAGCATTCGTCTACACCAATAACAGACTTAAAGAAAGCCAAATCAAGAACGAATTGCCATTCGCAATTGCTACAAAAAGAATAAAATACCTTGGAATACAACTCACAAGGAACGTAAGAGACCTCTTCAAGGAGAACTACAAACCACTGCTCAACGAAATCAGAGAGGACACAAACAGATGGAGAAACATTCCATGTTCATGGTTAGGAAGAATTAATATCGTGAAAATGGCTATACTGCCCAAAGTAATTTACAGAATCAACGCTATCCCCATCAAGGTACCACTGACTTTCTTCACAGAACTGGGAGAAACCACCATGAACTTCATATGGAACCAAAAGAGAGCCCGCATAGCCAAGTCAATTCTAAGCAAAAAGAACACAGCGGGGGGCATCACACTACCGGATTTCAAACTATACTACAAGGCTACAGTAATCAAAACAGCATGGTACTGGTACCAAAACAGAGATATAGACCAATGGAACAAAACAGAGGCACCGGAGGCAACACAACATACATACAACTATACAATCTTTGATAAACCTGACAAAAACAAGCAATGGGGAAAGGATTCCATGTTTAACAAATGGTGTTGGGAAAACTGGCTAGTCATGTGCAGAAAGCAGAAACTGGACCCCTTCCTGACACCTTACACTAAAATTAACTCCAGATGGATTAAAGACTTAAACATAAGACCTGGCACCATAAAAAACCTAGAAGGAAATCTAGGCAAAACTATCCAGGACATAGGAGTAGGCAAGGACTTCATGAACAAAACACCAAAAGCATTGGCAACAAAAGCCAAAATAGACAAATGGGACCTAATGAAACTCCACAGCTTCTGCACGGCAAAAGAAACAGTCACTAGAGTGGATCGGCAACCAGCAGAATGGGAAAAAATTTTCGCAGTCTACCCATCTGACAAAGGGCTGATATCCAAAATTTACAAAGAACTCAAACAGATTTATAGGAAAAAAACAAACAAGCCCATTCAAAAGTGGGCAAAAAATATGAACAGATACTTTACGAAAGAAGACATATATGAGGCCAACAATCATATGAAAAAATGCTCATCGTCACTGGTCATCAGAGAGATGCAAATCAAAACCACATTGAGATACCATCTCACGCCAGTTAGAATGGCGATCATTAAAAAATCTGGAGACAACAGATGCTGCAGAGGATGTGGAGAAAAAGGAACACTTTTACACTGTTGGTGGGAGTGTAAATTAGTTCAACCATTGTGGAAGACAGTGTGGCGATTCCTCAAGGCCTTAGAAATAGAAATTCCATTTGACCCAGCAATCCCATTACTGGGTATATATCCAAAAGACTATAAATCGTTCTACTATAAGGACACATGTACACGAATGTTCATTGCAGCACTGTTTACAATAGCAAAGACCTGGAATCAACCCAAATGCCCATTGATAGTAGACTGGATTGGAAAAATGTGGCACATATACACCATGGAATATTATGCAGCAATCAGAAATGATGAGTTTATGTCGTTTGTGGGGACATGGATGAATCTGGAGGACATCATCCTCAGCAGGCTGACACAGGAACAGAAAATGAAACACCGCATATCCTCACTCATAGGTCGGTGATGAAAAATGAGAACACATGGACACAGAAAGGGGAGTACTAATCACTGGGGTGTACTGGGGGTAAAGGGGAGGGCCAGTGGGAGGGGGATGTGGGGAGGGATAGCCTGGGGAGAAATGCCAAATGTGGGTGAAGGGGAGAAGAAAAGCAAAGCACACTGCCATGTGTGTACCTATTCAACTGTCTTGCATGCTGTGCTCATGTACCCCAAAACCTGTAATCCAATAAAAAATTAAAAAAAAAATTAAAAAAATAAACATGACACCCCACCTCGCAAAATAAATAAATAAATAAATAAATAAATAAATAAAAAATAAATAAAAATATTAGCTGGGCATGGTGGCGTGTGCCTGTAATCCCAGCTAATAGAGGGCCTGAGGCAGGAGAATTGCCTGAACCCAGGAGGCGGAGGTTGCAGTGAGCCAAGATTGTGCCATTGCACTCTAGCCTGGGTACCAAGAGCAAAACTCTGTCTCAAAAAAAAAAAAAAAAAGAAAATTGTTATAAAAGACTGGATGAAGTCTAGCCATGCTGTCCATTGTTGAACCAGTCAGTAAAACAGTAATGAACCTAATCAGCTTTTAGCTTCAGACACCTAGAAATATTTCTAAGCAATATTAACGACAAAAACGGATTAGATAAAAGAAATTGCTAGGCTTCTCTTTTCAGCCACAGTGGAATCAGTGGAACCAGAATTCCCCTCCTGTTATAAACAATCAAACAACTGAACAGAAGGAATTAAATAACTGTGCAGGACTGAAATGAGGAAACAAATTAAGTCAGTCCTATGATTACCCTAGATTTTTCCTGGTGACACTTTCTAGACAGCCATAGAGGGAGGAGCAGTCTAAGGAGTAAAAGAGGTTCAGAGAGGATGAGGTGACTAGATTTGTGGAAACAGAGAACTGGAAAGGAGGTGGCCATGCATAGAAAACTCCAGAAATCTGTGTGGATTTGAGTCTCTGGTCGAATACCAGTTTTACAGGCAGAAGATGAAACTTCCTGAGGTTGGATGAAGTACTGCTATGAAGATGTGAGCTAAGAAATTCCCAGAGCTGATGCAAGACTAGGAGACATTTAAGTTCTGGTAAAGCCACAGTGTAGAGTCCTTTAACACTCAGGACACTCAGTAGAGAATCCAGAATGGTCATGACTTCGCAATAAGGCTCTCTTATACCATAGTAAAAGCTAGCCTCCAAGAAACCAAGTTTATCCTTAAGGAAATTAACTATCTGAAAGAACAAAGTTTAACACTTTTGGAAGGACAACAAAAATGCATATAAAATCCAGCACTCTGCAAAATAAGATTAATTCAATATGCATTAAAAATAACTACGTACACCAGAGGACTCAAGATGGCGCTGTGAGAACAACCCAGGATTGAAGCTCTCGCTGGATGCGCAGAGAGGGTGAGTCAGGGACGCATTTCCAGATGGATCTTAGTTGCCCACAGAACGGGGAAATTCCCAGGTATAAAAGAGACGTGGGACGCCAGGCAGAGGTCTTGGCTGGTGTAGCCGGCAGCCAGTGCGCCTCCGGCCTGTGCTGGAGTGCAGAGGCACTCCACAGCACTCCATACAAAAGCGCACTATTACGGGTGCCCTTTTGAACCGGCAAACTGAGACCTGAGAGGGCTGAGCTTGAGACTGAACGGGACGTGGACAGTGAGCCAGCCCAGGAAATCCCAGGGAAACAGCGTTTGGGGTAGCGCAGTGCGACAAACAAAATGGCCATTCCAAACGCTCCCAGTGAGGAAGTTTTCTTAAAGCGCAGGTCCGTGGGGGAGCGGCGTCCACCATTACCGAGGTAATTAGCCCCTAATGAGGTACACGCCCATTGCTGACACAGCCTGCCATTGCCGAGGCAACCAATACAACAGAGGGACTCCGTTGCAGGGCATAGCCTGTGGCAACAAGGCGGAGACCGCACCAGAAGGGCAGATCTTGCAGTAACAGGGCAAACCTCACACAAGCAGGTGGAGCCTCGGCAGGCAAAAAGTGACTAGACAGCCGCCTAGCTGGGCAGGACAGCAAGGCGGACACTCACAAGGAAAGCCCCAACCCTCCCCCCAGACAGAGCATCTGAGAAACAAAGGGTTTTTTTATGAGTTCTGTTGCAGCAGAATTAAACATAGCCTAACAGCCCTGAATGAACAACAGAGCTCACAGCTCAGCACTTGAGCTCCTACAAAGTACAGACTGTCTCCTCAAGCAGCTCCCTGACCCCTCAATATCCGAAAGACTGACATTTGGCAGGAATCATTCTGGGACAAAGATAGCAGAAAAAGAAACTGGTAGCATCCCTCGCTGTTCCGCAGCTGCTATAGGTGCACCCCAGACAAGTAGGGCCTGGAGTGGACCTCAGCTGTCGTACAGCGAAGGGGCTAGACTGGTAGAAGGAAAACCAGGTAACAGAAATAATTCATCATCAACAATCTGGGTATCAACTCAGAGACCCAACCGAAAAGTCAGCAACTACACAGACGACAGGTGGATAAATCCACAAAGATGGGAAGAAACCAGTGCAAAAAGGAGGAAAACACGCAAAACCAGAACACCTCGCAGACCAGAAAGGACCAAAACTCCTCACCAGCAAGGGAACAAAGCTGGATGGAGAATGACTGTGACGAAATGACGGAATTAGACTTGAGAAGGTGGATAATGAGAAAGTTTTGTGAGCTAAAAGAACATGTTTTAAATCAATGCAAAGAAACTAAGAACCTTGAAAAAAGATTTGAGGAAATGATAACAAGAATGGATACCTTAGAGTGGAATATGAATGAATTAAAGGAGCTGAAAAACACAATATGAGAACTTCGCGAAACATTCACAAGTTTCAATAGCTGAATTGACCAAGCACAAGAAAGAATATCAGAAGTCGAAGATCAACTCAATGAAATAAAATGAGAAACCAAGATCAGAGAAAAAAGCACAAAAAGGAATGAACAAAGTCTCCATGAAATGTGGGACTATGTGAAGAGACCTAACCTACGTTTGATAGGCGTACCAGAATGTGATGAAGAGAATGAGTCCAAGCTGGAAAATACTCTTCAGGACATTACCCAGGAAAATTTCCCCCACCTAGCAAGACAGGCCAACACTCAATTGCAGGAAATACAGAGAACACCACAAAGATATTCTGCAAAAAGAGCAACTCCAAGGCACATAATTGTCAGATTCAACAAGGTTGAAATGAAGGAGAAAATACTAAGGGCAGCCAGGGAGAAAGGTCGGGTCACCCACAAAGGGAAGCCCATCAGACTCACAGCAGATCTCTCGGCAGAAACACTACAAGGCAGAAGAGAGTGGGGGCAAATATTCAACATCCTTAAAGAGAAGAACTTTCAACCCAGAATTTCATATCCAGCCAAACTGAGCTTCATAAGTGAAGGAAAAATAAAATCCTTTGCGAACAAGCAAGTACTCAGAGATTTTGTCACCACCAGGCCTGCTTTACAAGAGCGCCTGAAAGAGGCACTACACATAGAAGGGAACAACCAGCACCAGCCATTCCAAAATCACACAAAATGCTAAAGAGCATCAATATAATGAAGAATCTACAACAACTAACGGGCAAAACAGCCAGCTAGCATCAAAATGGGAGTATCAAATTCACACATGACAATATTAACCCTATACGTAAATGGACTAAATGCACCAATTAAAAGACACAGACTGGCAAATTGGATAAAAATCCAAAACCCATCAGTGTGCTGTATCCAGGAAACCCATCTCACATGCAAGGATACACAAAGGCTCAAAATAAAGGGATGGAGGAAGATTTACCAAGCAAATGGAGAGCAAAAGAAAGCAGGAGTTGCAATTCTTATCTCTGATTAAATAGACTTTAAAGCAACAAACATCAAAAAAGACAAAGAAGACCATCACATAATGGTAAAAGGATCGATACAACAAGAAGAACTAACGATCCTAAACATATATGGACCCAATACAGGAGCACCCAGATACATAAGGCAAGTTCTTAACGATTTACAAAGAGACTTAGACTCCCACACGATAATAGTGGAAGACTTTAACACTCCACTGTCAACATTAGACAGATCAACTAGACAGAAAATCAACAAGGATATCCAGGGCTTGAACTCAGACCTGGAACAAGCAAACCTGATAGACATTTACAGAACTCTCCACCCCAAATCCACAGAATATACATTCTTCTCAGCACCACATCACACCTACTCTAAAACTGACCATATAATTGGAAGTAAAGCACTGCTCAGCAAATGCAAAACAACTGAAATCATAACAAACAGCCTCTCAGACCACAGTGCAATCAAGTCAGAACTCAGAATTCAGAAACCAACCCAGAACCGCACAGCTTCATGGAAACTGATCAACTGGCTCTTGAATGTTGACTGGATAAACAACAAAATGAAAGCAGAAATAAAGAAGTTCTTCGAAACCAATGAGAACGAAGACACAACATGCCAGAATCTCTGGGACACATTTAAAGCAGTCTCTAGAGGAAAGTATATAGCAATAAGTGCCCGTATGAGGAGAATGGAGAGATCCAAAATTGACACCCTATCGTCAAAATTGAAAGAGCTAGAGGAGCAAGATCAAAAAAACTCAAAACCCAGCAGAAGACAAGAAATAACTAAGATAAGAGCTGAACTGAAGGAGACTGAGACACGAAAAACCCTCCAAAAAATCAATAAATCCAAGAGCTGGTTTTTTGAAAAGATCAATGAAATAGACAGACCACCAGCCAGATCGATTAAAAAGAAGAGAGAGATCAACCAAATAGATGCAATAAAAAATGATAAAGGGGAAATCACCACAGACTCCACAGAAATTCAAACCATCATCAGAGAATATTACAGACAACTCTATGCACATAAACTAGTAAACATGGAAGAAATGGATAAATTCCTGGACTCCTGTGTCCTCCCAAGTCTAAACCAGGAGGAAGCTGAAACTATGAATAGACCAATAACAAGGTCAGAAGTCGAGGCAGCAATTAAGAGTCTACCACACAAAAAAAGCCCAGGTCCAGACGGGTTCACAGCCGAATTCTACCAGACACACAAAGAGGAGCTGGTACCATTTCTTCTGAAACTATTCCAAATAATCCAAAAAGAAGGAATCCTTCCCAAATCATTCTATGAGACTAATATCATCCTGATACCAAAACCCTGCAGAGACCCAACAAGAAAAGAAAACTTCAGGCCAATATCCATGATGAACATAGATGCAAAAATATTCAATAAAATATTGGCAAGCCGATTGCAACAGCAAATCAAGAAACTTATTCATCATGATCAAGTAGGATTCATCCCGGGGATGTAAGGCTGGTTCAACATACGTAAGTCTATCAACGTAATTCACCACATAAACAGAACCAAAAACAAAAACCACATGATTATCTCAATTGACGCAGAGAAGGCATTTGACAAAATTCAACAGCCCTTTATGCTAAAAACCCTCAATAAACTCGGTATCGATGGAACGTATCTCAAAGTAATAAAAGCTATTTATGACAAACCAACAGCCAAGATCATACTGAATGGGCAAAAACTGGAAGCATTCCCTTTGAAATCCGGCACTAGACAAGAATGTCCTCTCTCACCACTTCAATTCAATATAGTACTGGAAGTTCTAGCCAGAGCAATCAGGCAAGAAAAAAAAAATAATGGGTATTCAAATAGGAAAAGTGGAAGCCAAATTGTCTGTATTTGCAGACGACATGATAGTATACCTAGAAGACCCCATCGCCTCAGCCCAAAAACTCCTGAAAATGATAAGGAACTTCAGCAAAGTCTCAGGATATGAAATCAAGGTACAAAAATCACAAGCCTTCCTCTACACCAATAACAGACTTAAAGAGAGCCAAATCAAGAATAAACTGCCATTCACAATTGCTACAAGAAGAATAAGATACCTTGGAATACAACTCACAAGGAACATAAGGGACCTCTTCAAGGAGAATTACAAACGACTGCTCAACGAAATCAGAGAGGACACAAATAGATGGAGAAACATTCCATGTTCATGGTTAGGGAGAATTAATATCGTAAAAATGGCTATACTGCCCAAAGTAATTTACAGAATCAACGCTATCCCCATCAAGCTACCATTGACTTTCTTCACAGAACTGGAAAAAACCACCATGAACTTCATATGGAACCAAAAGAGAGCCCGCATAGCCAATTCAATTCTAAGCAAAAAGAACACAGCGGGGGGCATCACACTACCGGATTTCAAACTATACTACAAGGCTACAGTAATCAAAACAGCATGGTACTGATACCAAAACAGAGATATAGACCAATGGAACAGAACAGAGGCATCAGAGGCAACACAGCTTAGCTACAACCATACAATCTTTGATAAACCCAACAAAAACAAGCAATGGGGAAAGGATTCCCTGTTCAACAAATGGTGCTGGGAAAACTGGCTAGCCATGAGCAGAAAGCAGAAACTGGACCCCTTCCTGACACCTTACACCAAAATTAACTCCAGATGGATTAAAGACTTAAACATAAGACCTGGCACCATAAAAACCCTAGAAGGAAATCTAGGCAAAACCATTCAGGACATAGGAGTAGGCAAGGACTTCATGAACAAAACACCAAAAGCATTGGCAACAAAAGCCAAAATAGACAAATGGGACCTAATGAAACTCCACAGCTTCTGCACGGCAAAAGAAAGTGTCTCTAGTGTGGATCGGCAACCAACAGAATAGGAACAAATTTTTGCAGTTTACCTATCTGACAAAGGGCTGATATCCAGAATTTGCAAAGAACTCAAACTGATTTACAGGAAAAAAACAAACAAGCCCATTCAAAAATGGGCAACGGATATGAACAGACACTTTACGAAAGAAGACATATATGAGGCCAACAGTCATATGAAAAAATGCTCATCGTCACTGGTCATCAGAGAGATGCAAATCAACACCACATTGAGATACCATCTCACGCCAGTTAGAATGGCAATCATTAAAAAATCTGGAGACAACAGATGCTGGAGAGTATGTGGAGAAAAAGGAACACTTTTACACTTTTGGTGGGAGTGTAAATTAGTCCAACCATTGTGGAAGAGAGTGTGGCAATTCCTCAAGGCCTTAGAAATAAAAATTCCATTTGACCCAGCAATCCCATTACTGGGTATATATCCAAAAGACTATAAATGGTTCTACTATAAGGACACATGTACACGAATGTTCATTGCAGCACTGTTTACAATAGCAAAGATCTGGAATCAACCCAAATGTCCACTGATGATAGACTGGATTGGGAATATGTGGCATATATACACCATGGAATATTATGCAGCAATCAGAAATGATGAGTTTGTGTCATTTGTAGGGACATGGATGAATCTGGAGAACATCATTCTCAGCAAACTGACACAAGAACAGGAAATGAAACACCGCATATTCTCACTCATAGGCGGGTGATGAAAAATGAGAACACATGGACGCAGGGAGGGGAGTACTAAACACTGGGGTCTATTGGGGGGAAAGGGGAGGGCCAGTGGGAGGGGGAGGTGGGGAGGGATTGCCTGGGGAGAAATGTCAAATGTGGGTGAAGGGGAGAAAGCAAACAAAACACACTGCCGTGTGTGTATCTATGCAACTGTATGGCATGCTCTGCACATGTACCCCAAAACCTAAAATGCAATAAAAAAAAAAATAACTACGTACACAAAGAAGCAACAAAAAATGACACAATACTGGGAGAAACCAGTAGAAATAGACCCAGATATAAAAGTGATGATATTAGAGTACACATGGACTTTATTTTTCTGACACGTAATTGTATGTATTCATGGGGTACAGTTTGATATTTTCATACCCGTATGTTGTATAATGACCAAATCAGGGAATTTAGCATATCTATCACCGTATGCATTTATCTTTTTTTTTTTGTGGTGAAAACATTCAAAAGCCTCTCTTCTAGCAATTTGTAATATATTACATAATACCTTACTTTTAACCATTGTCATCCTAAGTTCAATAAAACCCTGCACTTATCCTTTCTAATTGTAACTTAGTACCTGTTGACCAACCTCTCCCCATCCTCCTCTCTCCTTTCCCTTTCCCAGCGTCTGGTAATCATTGTTATATTTTCTGTTTTTATGATACCTAGGAGTTTAAAATGACTACTTAAGCATACTGTTTTTCAATCAGGACATTCAATCAAGTGATTGGATCAGTAATCAAAAACTCCTCAACAAAGAAAAGTCAGGTTCAGATGCCTTCACTGGTAAATTCTACCAAACAAAGAAGAATTAACATCAATTATTTCCCAACTCTTCCAGAAAACTTAAGAGAAGGGAACACTTCCTAGTTTATTCTATAATGCCGGTATTACCCTGACACAAAAGCCAGCCAAACACATCACAAGAAAACTAAAAATCTTTGACATAATTTTAGCAAACTGAATACAACAGCATACTAAAAGAATGATACACTATCTCCCAGTAGGATTTAGCCCACAAATGCAAGGTTCGTTTAACATACAATAATCAATCTGTCTAATACACCATATCAGTTAAATAAAGGACAAAAACCACTCTATTGTATTGGATTCAGAGAAAGCATCTGACAAAATCCAATAAGCTTTTATGATAAATATATACCTGAAAAAACAGGAATTGAAAAAAATTTCCTCAGCATGATAAAGTAGTCTATGAAAATTTCACACCCAACATCATTCTTAGTTGCAAAAGACTGAACACATTCTTATTACCCAGGGTCAGGAATAAGAAAGGATACTGAATCTCACTACTTCGACTAATATTCAATTGGAGATTCCAACCAAGACAATTAGAAAAGACAAAGACACAGAAGACACTCAGACTGGGAAATAAGAAGTAAAACTGTATTACAGATGACATGATCTTGTATACAGAAGTCCTAAGGAATCTACTAGAAAACTTTCAGAAGTGATAAATGACTACATCAAGGTGTTACAAATTATATTATTATACAAACTAATATGTACAAAAACAATTGCATTTTTATATACTAGCCATGAAGAAAATAACAATGAAGTTTTAAGAATACCATATATAATAGTATCTGAAAGAATAAAACACTTAGGAAAAAAATAAGTATAAAAAAGTATTTTAGAGTTTAATATAAAACTCATACTTCTCATGACATCCTTGAGAGAAATTCAAGAAAGCCAAAATAAAAGGAAAGCCATTCAGTGTTCATGGATTAGAAGATTTACTGTTGTTAAATAGCAGTGCTCCCCACATTTATTTACAGATTCAACAAATCCCTATCATTAATCCCACTGCCTTTGTTGCAGAAATTGATGAGTTGAACCTAATTCAAATGGAAATACAAGAGACTTACAATAGTCAAAACAACTTTGAAAATGAACAGCAAAGTTGGAAGACTCACGCTTCCCAATATGAAAATGTAATAGAAATCCATAGTAATCGATAGAGTATGGTACTGGCGTTAGGATAGCATATAGATCAATGGAATAAAGTTGAAAGTCCAGAAATAATCTTTACATTTATGGTTAATTGATGTTGATTACTGGCAAGGGCATTAAGGCCATTCAATAGGTGAAAAAATAGTCTTTTCAGTAAATGGTTCTGAGGTCACTACATATTCACATGCAAAAGAATTAAGTTCGACATTTGCCTTACACCATATACAAAAATTAACTCAAAATAGATACCAATCTGAAATGTAAGAGCTAAAAACTCTAAGACTCCTTGAAGAAACATGGGTATAAATACTTGTGATCTTGAACGAAGCAACAGTTTCTTAGACATGTAGGTAAAAGCAAAAGCTACAGAAAATAGAAAAGTTAGATTTCCTCAAAACTGAAAAAAAAAAAACAAAACACATGTAAGAAGGCATGCTTAAGAAAATGAAAAGACATCCCACAGAAAGGGAGAAAATTTCAAATTATATCAGACAAGGCACTTTTACACAGAATATATAAAGAATTCTTACCACTCAGTAATAAAAAAGAAATATAATCAAATTGAAGAATGGCAACAGATCTCAATAAACATGTTTGAAAGAAGCTATGGCCAATAAGCACATGAGAAACATGATCAACATCATTAGTAATCTGAAAAGTACAAATACACCTTAGGATGGCTATATTTAAAAAGACAGACAATTTAGGCTGGGCGTGGTGGCTTATGCTTGTAATCCCAGCACATTGGGAGGCTGAGGCAGGTGGATCACAAGCTCAGAAGATTGAGACCATCCTGGCCAACATGGTGAAAACCCATCTCCACTAAAAATACAAAAAAAATTATCTGGGCATGGCCTGTAGTCCCAGCTGCTCGGGAGGCTGAGGCAGGAGCATTGCTTAAATCTGGGAGGTGGAAGTTGCAGTGAGCCAAGATTGCGCCACTGCACTCCAGCCTGGGAACAGAGCAAGACTCCGTCTCAAAAACGAAAAATACAGACAATTTAAAATGATGAGGCACTGTGAAGAAATGCAAGTTAATGCACATTGCTGTTGAAAAATGTTGTAACAGTTTTGAAAAATAGTTTGACAGTTCCTCAAATTTTAAACACAGATTTACCATAAGAACCAGCAATTTTACTCATTGGTGTACGTTCCAGAGAGTTAAAAACATACCTCCATGCCAAAACTCATCCTGAATGTTCATAGCATTTTAAATTTATATTCCAAATGTCCATCATTAGATTGGAAATAACTCATGTGTTCATCATTTCATTAAAGCAGAAACAAAATTATACATTCATACAGACATAAAAGAATAAAGTATTGATACATTCCCCATCATGGATGAACTCTGACAACTTTAGACTAAGAGAAAGAAGACAGGCTCAAAAGGCCACAGATAATGTACTTCTATTCTTATAAAATACCTTAATGGCAAATTCATAGGGTCAGAATGTAGATTAGTATTTCCCAAGGGTGGGAGAAGGGATGAATGTGGATGATTGCTAATATGTATGGGGTTTCTTCTGGGATGGTGAGACATTCTGAAATTAGATAGTGGTGGTAGTTGCATAACTTTGTGAATATACTAAAAAACCACTGAACTGTACAATTTCATAGGACAAATTTTATGATATGTGAATTATATCTTAATTTTTAAAAAGTCACTTGACTCCTTAAAGCTAAAAAAATGTATTTTGGGTTAGGCAACATACGTAAAATTAAATTATGACATAAAAATACAAATAACGGCAGGAAAATGAAAATATACTCATATAACTCATAACCTTTTATAATTCATAAATAGTATAATATTATTTTAAGATGGACTTTAACAAGTTAAAGATGCATATTATAACCTCTACTGCTCGAATAAAAAATAAAACATAGATATACGGTTAATATGCCAATAGTGGATATAAACTACAATCTTAAAAATTAATCACATTCTAAGAGCTAGTTGAGAAAAGAACAAAACCAGAACAAAGAACAGATAGCAAGATGGTAGAATTTGAAGTCAACTATGTTGATAATTATATTTATATGTAAATAGTTTGAATTCCCATTAAAAATTACATATTGTCAGACTGAACAAAAAATGAGATCTAATTATCTTCAGTTTACATGAAATCCATTTTAAATAAGAAAACTAATATAGGCTAGAAGTGAAAGGATATAAACTTATACCATGCAAACAGCAATTAAAAGGAAGGACCAGGCAACTTAGAACAAGGAATATTGCCAAGGGTAAAGAGGTACATTTACCAATGATAAAAGGATTAATACAACAAGGAGACAAAAAATAAGAATATGTATGCCCCTATTACAGAGCATCAAAATGCATAAAGCAAAAAGAAAAAGAGAAATAGAGATAGAAATAGGTTAGAGATTTTAACATTACCTTTTAGTCATCAGCTGAACAAGTTTTCGAAAGCTCGGTAAGGATATGAGAGACTTATAAAACACTATAGACTATCTGAGGCTTATTGAGATTTGCAGAAGGATGTACTAAGCATCTGAAGAATTCACATTTTTTTCTAGCTCACATGAAACATCACAGATCATATTATAAGCCATAAAGTATTATTTGATAAAAATATAAACAAATTGAAATCACTCAGAGTACATATTCTGATCTTAATAAATTAAAATTTATAGTACATGTTTTGGAGAATTCCCAAATATGTTGAAATAGTCCACAGAACAAAGAAAATATCACAGCAGAAAACATTTGAAATCGAATGAAAATAAAGATACAACATACCAAAGCATTGTGAAGTGCAACTAAAGTTTAGTTTAGGAGGAACTGTATAGCTTGAGATATATACTAGGAAAACAGGAATCTCTAGAATCAGCCATCTAAGTGTCCCTTTTAAGAAGCTGAAAATAAAAGACCAAATTAACTCAAAGATGGCAGAGGGGAAGCAAGTAAGTATTAGAGCAAAAATCAATGAAGTAGAAAAATATAAGTAGTTATAAACTCAGTGCTGCTTTGAAATATTTTTTTTAAAACAGAATAAACCTCTAATTAGGCTGGAAAGAAAGACGAGTAAGTGAGCAAGGGAGGAAAAGAGAGAGAGACACAAATTATCAATATTGAGAATAAAGAAAGAAATCACAACAAATAATGTGGAAATCAAAAGCAAATTAAGAGAATAAAATAAAGAATTTTATGCCAAAAATTTGACAACTTAGAAAAAAAAACAATTTTAAAAAAATTCAAAATTGTCCAGACTCAGGAAGAAATTGAAAACCTGAATTTTTCCATATTCATTACAAAAATTGTGTTTTAATTAAAAACTTTCCCACAAAAAAGAACTATATTTCTAGACAGTATTATTGGTAAATCTATAAAACATTTAAGGAAGAAATCATACCTAGTCTACATGTTGACTTTCAAAAAAAATAGAGAAAAAGGGATCACTTTTCCAGAGATTTTGGGAGGCCAATATTATCATAAGAGCAAAGTCAACAACATTATCAGGAAAGAAAACTACAGATTAATATTCCCAGGGAATGTGGGTTAAAATTCTTGGCAAAATATTAAATCTAGCAATATAGAAAGATAATAATAACTCAAAACCCAATGGTGTTTATTTCCAGATTGCAGGAGGCTTCAGATTTGAAAATCTGTCAGTATAATTGACCATAGAATAAACAAACAAACAAACAAAAATCCTATTATTATCTCAATAGATGTAGAAAAAGTGTTTGACAAAATTCAACATACCGGCTGGGGCAGACAAGTTCTGGAACAGTTATTGCATTACTGAGTTGTTCTCCCTTAAGGAAAGAGGCTATAGTGCTATAGATGCATTCCATCAGGAAAGGACAAAGGGAAGTTCCCTGGAGAAGTCAGAGCAGCAAGACCAAGTGGGTGATGGGGGCCCCAGCCCAATAAAGATCATCTGTAGTGGTACCACAGTATCTAGTGTACTTCAGTAGAAACCTTCAACAGTAGATGAAGGATATTTTAGGATTTTTTACACTCAATGATGGCAGCTTCTTTACACAAAGCAGATGCTTTATAGTTCCTACAGCCAAAAAGTCTACTTAGGTTGGCTGCAGGAAAAAATTATCAATGCTGACTGTGGTCCCAGAGGACAGCAGCCACCCCTCTGTCTCTGGCCTCACAAATTCTGCTGCCCCTCTCATTCCCCAGGATGCACTATGTCCGAGGAAGCCAGCTAGGAATTTGCTAACCATAGCTTCCTGGTTTCTCTTCTGCTCTTTATGCTTCCTGATTTTGGTATTGCCAATACACGTTAGGAAAAAAACACTTTGGAGCTATTGAAAAAGATGAGGATTTCTGTGTACTAATCTGGAAAGATCTCCCACATAATGTTAAATGAAAAAAGAAAGGGTGAAATATGCATATAGAATGATACATTTTGTGTATAGAGGTGGCCCAAATAATATATTTATAATATAATAGCATATTTTCATAAAATATATGAAAGGGGTTGCCTATAAGAGGGCAGAGATGGTGACGTGAGGTGGAAGGAACGGAGGTGAGGGGGAGAATTTTTAATGCAAGCATATCTTGGAGATAAAGTGGGTTGAATTCCAGACCATCACAATAAAGTAACTATCAACTATTGTTTATCAAAAATAAAGTGAGTAACATGAACTTTTTCAGTTTCCCAATGCATACAAATCAATGTTTACACTACACTGTATGTAGTCTATTAAGTGTATAGTGGCATTATGTCTAAAATACAATGTGCATGGGTAATTTTAAAATACTTTATTTCTAAAAAGTGCTAATGATCATCTGAACCTTCACTGTGTCATAATCTTTCTACTGGTGGAGGGTCCTGCCTCAATGTTGATGGCTGCTGACTGATCCGCGTGGTGGTTGATGAAGGCTGAGCTGGCTGTGGCAATTTCTTAAAATAAAACCCTTGAAGTTTGCCACATTGATTAACTCCTCTTTTTATGAAAGATGTCTCTCTAGCATGCAATACGCTTGTATAAGATTTTACCCAGAGTAGAACTTCTTTCAAAATTAAAGTCAGTCTTCTCAAACTATGTTGCTTGCTTTATCAACTATGTTTATGGAATATTCTAAATTCTTGGTTGTCATTTTAAGAATGTTTATAAAATCTTCACCATAAATAGATTTTGTCTCAAGAAACTACTTTCTTTGCTCATCCATAAGAGGCAACACTTCATCTGTTCAAGTTTGATCATGAGATTGCAGCAATTCAGTCACCTCTTCAGGCTCCACTTGTAGTTCTTGTTCTCTGGCTGTTTCTACCCCATCTGAAGTTCCTTCCTCCACTGACGTCTTGAACCCTTCAGAACCGTCCACGAGGGTTGGAATCAATGTTTTCCAAACTCCTGTCATGACGTTGATATTTTGACCTCCTCCTATGAGTCACTTAATTCTATCTAGAATGGTGAAATCTTTTCAGAAATCTTTCCATTTACTTTGCCCAGATCCATAAGAGGAGTTGCTATTTATGGCAGCTGTAGCCTTAGAAAATGTATTTCTTAAATAATAAGACTTGAAAATTATAATGACTCTTTGATCCATGGGCTACAGAATGCATATGTTGGCAAGAAAACAACATTAATCTCCTTGTACATCTCCATGAGAGCCCTTAGGTGGGTAAGTAGGAGCATTGTCAATAAGCAGAAATATTTTGAAAGAAGTATTTTTTTCTAAGCAGTAGCTCTCAATGGGCTTAAAATATTCAGTAAATCATACTGTAAACAGATGTACTATCATCCAGGCTTTGTTGTTCCACTGATCCAGCACAGGCAGAGCAGATTTAGCATAGTTCTTACAGGCCCTAGAATTTTCAGAATGGCAAATGGGCACTGGCTTCAATTTAAAGTCACCTGTTGCATTAGCCCCTAACCAGAGAGTCAGCTTGTCTTTTGAAGCTACGAAAGCAGGCATTGACTTCCCTCTAGCTATGAAAGTCCAATGACATCTTTTTCCGGCAGAGGGGTATTTCATCGACACTGAAGGTCTGTTGCTTAGGGTAGCCTTCGTTAATGATCATAGCTAAATCTTTGGGATAACTTGCTGCAGCTTCTCCATCAGCACTTGCCACTTCTCCTTGCACTTTTATGTTACGGAGATGGCTTATTTCCTTAAACCTCATCAGCCAGCCTCTGCTGGCTTCTAAGTTTTGTTTTGCAGCTTCCTCACCTCTCTCAGCCTTCATAAAATTGAAGATAATTAGGGCCTTGCTCTGGATTAGGCTTTGATTTAAGAAAATGTTGTGACTGTTTCCATCATCTATCCAGACCACTCAAACCTTTCTTATATCAGCAGTAAGATTGTATTGCTTTCTTATCATTCATGTGTTCACTAAAGTAGCAATTTTAATTTAATTTAATTATTTTTAAATTTTCCTTTAAGTTCTGGGATACATGTGCACAATGTGCAGGTTTGTTGCATAGGTATACATGTGCCATGGTGGTTTGCTGTACCTTCAACCTGTCAACTCGGTTTTAAGCCCTGCATGCATTAGGTACTTGCCTTAATGCTCTCCCTCCCATTGTCCCCCAGACCTCAATAGGCCCTGGTGTGTGGTGTTCCCCTCCCTGAGTCCATGTGTTCTCACTTAACTGCCACTTATGAGTGAGAACATGCAGTGTTTGGTTTTCTGTTCCTGTGTTAGTTTGCTGAGAACGATGGTTTCCAGTTTCACCCATGTTTCTGCAAAGAATGTGAACTCATTCTTTTTTATGGCTGCATAGTATTCCATGGTGTGCCACATTTTCTTTATCCAATCTATCATTGATGGGCATTTGAGTTGGTTCCAAGTATTTGCTATGCTAAATAGTAGTATATCGCATTTCCTTCAAGAACTTTCCCTCTGTATTCACAGCTTGGCTAATTGTTCGGCATAAAAGGCCTAGCTTTTGACCATATTAGCTTCCAATATGCATCCCTCATTAAGCTTAATCATTCTAGCTTTTGATTTAAAGTAACAGACTTGTGACTCTTCCTTTCACTTGAACACTTAGAGGCCATTGTAAGGTTATTAGGTGGCCTAATTTCAATATTGTTGTGTCTCAGGGAATAGGACATCCTGAGGACAGGGAGAGAGACAAGAGAATGGCTGGTGGGTGCAGCAATCAGAACACACGCAAGGTGGATAGATTAAGTTCACCATCTTATGTGGGCATGCTTCACGGCATTTAAACAATTGCAGTAGTAACATTAAAGACCACTGATCACAGATCACCTCACCATAAGAGATATAATAACAATGAAACTGTTTAAAATATTGTGAGAATTACCAAAGTGTGTGCTACAGAGACGTGAAATGAGCACATCTTATTGGGAAAATACCACCAATAGGCTTGCTTGATCGGGGGGCCACAAACCTTCTTTTTGAAAAACAAGGTATCCACAAAGCTTCAGAAAGTGAATCAAAATAAAACAAGGTGTTCGTATACATGAATTTGATATTGTTTGGATTTTTGAACTATATGAATGTATTACATAGAGTAGCTTCCAATAAGTAAAAAATTGTTAAAACTTGTATTTTAAAATTATATTTAAGATTGTATTTTAGTAAAGAGTTCTAAAATAGTAAGTTCAGTTTAACAGTGGATGAGAGTATATGTACTGGTAAGTTACAAAAGAAACAAGGTGTAGAACAATTAATTTAGTGTTGTACTCTTGTGAAAGAAAGAAGTGTGTGTATGTGTGTTTCTGTTTGTTTATTTAAGTAAAAACAATACAGGATGAATAACTAGAAACTAATGGGTACTTACAAGTTCTGAAAGAGAATGGATGGAGAGTGTGGAATGGGAGCAAGACTTCTCTATGTGTACGTTTTTATATAATTTTGATATGTACATATAACATGTGATTGTTTTATATGTTTAAATAAGTAAAATTACTTTAAAAGAGATAAAAAAGAAAATCCTAAAACTGTAAAAAAATAACTTAACTTTATAGGAAATTCATAGATACACAGTGAAAAGAATTATTTTAAGAAACCTTTGAATACCATACTCTAAATGTACTTCCTTTTGGGAAAAAAAAGCCCTGCACATTTCTTTGAATATTCTATTACTAGTACCAGTCATGGTGCTGCAGTCTTGAAACTATTTTTATTTATTAAACAATAAAAATAAATATTAAACTATTAAAAATCAAGAACTTTAAGAAAAATAAGTTCAAATATAAAATAAAGTGATTTAAGAAAAACAGTAGTGCTAAATTTGAATTGCAAACATCAATATTAGATCACAATTTTTAAAAATGTGTATTTATAGCTCTCCACTGAAAGGGTCAAGAAGCAATAATGTCTGAGTAGCAATTAGAATACCAGTGCCATTTTTGGCTTTCTAAGAACTATTTCTCAGTAAATGAAGAAATTCAGACTCAGAAGAGAAATGGCTGCCCCAGGCCTGGGACAAAGAAAGTACCAAGTAAACTTCTGACATCTTGTCACAGAAAAAAAAGGATCAGAGTATGACAGGGATTGGCTCAAATCACCCAGGAGACAGTTGGAAGGGATCTGCCTAGGTGAGCTTTGGGAATTTTGAACATCAACAAGAACAATCACTGATTTGGATCTTGGATCAGAAAAAAAAAAGAACACACTACAAAGACATTCTTGGGGCTTTGGAGAAAATTTGAATATGGATTGAATATTAAGTTATATTTTTAAATTATAGCTTTAAAATTAGATATAATAATGGTATTGTTGCAGAAGGGCCTTATTCTTAGGACATACCTGCTGAACTCTTGGGTGTGAAATTTCAAGATGTCTTTAATTTATTTTTAAATCCTCAAGGCAGTAGAAATCATGCAGATACACACATCAAATATATTATGTATAATACATATAATTACATGTGTACACATACACAGAGACAGAGACACAGAAACAGGGAGAGGAAACATGTACATGTGTAATAAATGTTAAAAGTTTCTGGATATGCATGGAGGACATACAAGTGTTTATTGTACTATCTTTCAACTTTTTCTGTATAAAAACTTTTTGAAAAGTTAATGAAAAATAAGTATTAAATAATTTCAAAACAATGCTTTTTTGTCAAATATGTAGAAAATGCTCAATAAAGCTCTGTTGACATTAAGATAAGCCTTTTAATTTACTTATCTCCAAGGGAAAAACTGCTAGTACGATTAGATTTTCTGAGAAAATTATGCCTCATAAGTACTTAGACTTTAGAAAGCCGTGAAAGCAGCTGGGTGCGGTGGCTCACTCCTGTAATCTCAGCACTTTGGGAGGATGAGACAGGTGGATCACGAGTTCAGGAGTTCAAGACCAGCCTAGTCAAGATAGTGAAACCCTGTCTCTCCTAAAAATACAAAAGGTAGCTGCCTGTAACCCCAGCTACTCTGGAGGCTGAGGCAGAATTGCTCAAACCCGGGAGGTGCAGGTTGCAGTGAGTCGAGATCACGCCACCGCACTCCAGTCCGGCAACAGAGTGAGACTCTATCTCAAAAAAAAAAAGAAAGTATGAAAGCAAAAAAGGCTTCTATTATTTGAATAGTTTATGTACTTTTGTGTATGCATTTTAAACGACTTTAATGTTTAAGATTGTTCATATGTGTCATAGGTAAAGCTTCTGATTTTCAACACTTTAAAAATGGAAAAGATTAAGATTATTTTAAGAGGTTTTGTGAAGTTTCTGAGAACTATGCAGTAATATTGTGACTGTGTAGCTTGGTATGCACCTAGTGTTTTGGTTTGGTAATTACAGAGCTATGGTATTTAACATCATATTTTTACAGTTTTGTAATTGTATTCTGCAGCCAGGAGGATAAGTAGCAAACCATTTTTCATTACCCCTTTTCCCTAAGAGAAAGAATGGAACAGCAATGAACCCATTGTATTAAATTAATATGAATCTGCAAATTCAAATGAATATAAAAAATAGATCTTTCTGGTTTTGAAAGACTTTGCTGTAAAATGTTCACATAATTCTCCATTACACTTTTTCCTTTTCTCCCTCCTTTCTTTTTCCAGTTCACAGCTTTCACCATTTCCTTCAAATTCAGTTTCTCTGGAGCATTTTCAAAACTGAATGGAACAGATAAAAGTGACTGAGATCGTCCCATGAAAAAAATGAGAGAAAAAAACATTTCTGGAAGATGAAAGACAAACAGGGCTCAGGACACAGACTTCGGTCAGCCCAGGTTTCTTTGCCACCGTGTGCCAGCCCGTGGGCCACCCTCTTCGTCCTCTCAGTAAAAGAGCAGTCCTTTGTTCCATCTGTATTCCCACCTCTCTTTCCCTCTCCTTTTCTTTGCCTCCTTTGCTGCTCCATTGTCACTTTCAGTTCAATATACAGTATCATTGAGCTCAAATAGTACATCATGGACCCTGGAACCCTGGGCCTGAGCCTCTGTTCATCCCTCAAGGCCCTGGACAGACTCAGAAATTAGAGTGAGTGACCAGCCTAAGGAAGCTGGCAGGCATGAAGAACTTTGAAACTAAAATGCATTGAAAAATTCCCTCTAGGTGTCCTGTCCTGTGTTCTAAAACAGGATTAAAGTTATTTGAAAAGTAAAGGAAACCACATAATCACATGTGCATTAAATGCAAAGCAAAAATTGCAATGTAGATACGTTAGCAACGAAGGAAAGAGACAGAGCTCCAAAGCAATAACTAAGCTCCTACCATGAAGAGCTTTGGGAATCTCTCAGCGTCACTGTCCAAGTACAGACTCTCTTTTCATAATATCTTACACCTGTAATAGCAACTTAAGATTTACAACCTGGACGCCAGACATAGCTTGGCAAATGCCTCCTCATCTAGGATAGCAATATTAAGTGTCTCTTGGAATGTTTGCATTTCTTAGGGTATGCCACTTGGTAAACTCCACGATGATTTGGCAAAGTCTATCCACCCCCTCCCTCTATAAGGCTCTCAGGATTGCCGTCTGAAGTGATTCCATATGACTCAGACCATCCCTGGCCCGGACATCTCCTGCAAAAACATCAGACGGCAGTGCAAAGTTGAATAAAGCTCAAGAGAACCATCAGGGGATAATGCATTTTCCTTGGAACATCAGTCCTGAAATAACCTTGAGTGTACGGGTCAGGCAATTCCCCTTGGAAGCATCAAACAGGCATTGTACCTTGGAAAACAGAAACACTGGACTGCCCCCAAGAAGAAACTGAAAAGATACCAAGTTAACAACATCACAAAGCCACAAGCAACCTGCCTCCTTCCTCCTGTCCTGCTCTTTCGATGAACACATTAGTCATATGCACAGTGTCCAGCAAGCGTCGCATGATGATCTTTATCATAGACCTTACCACTCCCAATGGTGAGTGCCTCTTTCCTTACTGTCACCCACGAGGAAATTCTACACTGCTTGATGGTAAAAGGCTGTGTCTTATTCAACTCTGTGTACCCAGAACATAGTAGGGTGCTTGGCACATAGTAGGTACTCAATATATATATAGCTGCTGACTGAATAAATGTTAAATGGAGGACTTGTCAGGTAGTCTGTTGGAATAAGGACGTTTAACACAGAAATCATTTTGCATCTTGCTGCTTTGCAGGCACTGTGTTAGAAATGTGTTTACATTGTTTCATTTAATCCCAAGATTAACTCTGCAAGGCAGGTGGCTTCATCTTGGGCTGACAGAGGCCGTTATTCAAAGAGAAAGAGGTCAGAAGACAGATGGCCACAATCAAGCCCAGAGAATAGCAGAAACCCATCTCTTTGGTGCCATAGACCTCACCCATCCTGTCCTCAAGGAGCTGAATTAGCAGAAAGAAGGCACAGGCGACCAAAATGGTCGAGAGCTATGACACGTTTTGCCCTGACTTCTGCCTGGCTGTGGTGGATCTCATTGCTAACAGTTATGAGGAGGGAGAGAGGGATGAGAAGGTTTAATCTGAGTTGTGAGAGACAAAGAGAGTGAGTGGAAGAATGTGGCTGATCTTCACTATCTGCAAAGACATGAAAAACCCCGGGACACAAGGTGGTTCTGGCTGAAGTCAAGCTGCCCTTGGAAGGCCAGGGTCAGATGCCCAGGAGCCGAAGCGGGAGAGTCTGGTTTCTCTGGTGGATGGAGGTGCTCTAAAGGGGATTGCAGAGAGGGGGTACCTCATCAGATTTGCAATTCAGAATACTTTTTCTAGCAACTGTCTGGAGTGGGACTGATCCCGGAGACAGAATATGAAAAAGATTCTAGTTAAAATTGGAAAGAAAGATGAATTAATGTGGGAGTGAGGAGCAGAGAAGAATTAAGGATGATTGCATTTCAGTGAAGAAGTGGAGAGGTTGTTTGCAGAGGACTCAAAAAGCTTGGTAGGTAAATAAAATAGCGTGATCAGATAATTTTTTGAAGAATTAACATATGTATTGTATTTTTATCCTATGATTTTCCTCATTAAGGAGTTTGCCAGTGGCCCCAGGGGCCCAAGGGGAACTGCCAAGTCCATCCCATTCACTGCTGCAGAAAATCCCTGATGACATAAGTGGTCTAGCAGGTTTTGCATCCAGGTCCTTTGATTGTGTCATTCTCTTGTCACTTTATCACAGTTCTCCCTGACTTGAATCAACCAGGAGAATCAATCAAACAGCAAGAGTAACTGACACAGTAATTTCTGCCCAGCACAACCCACAGCTGGCCGGATCTAGGTTCCATGGAGCAGGAGGGTGTGGGTGGCTAGCCATCCTTGTTATGCAATGGAAAGGTTGCTGGCTGAATGTCTTGGTGACGAGGTTTCTAATTTAAGGGGCCTAATAGAATGCTTATTTGGGATTTTGGAATGTGAGAAACAGACAAGTTTTGGCCACACTGGCCCTCAGCAGAGATAAGAAAATACACACTTGGTTAAATGTAGCCTTTCTTGTGCCTCTGGGGCCTGGTGCCCTTTCACAACTAACTTGCTACCTCAGAACAGTGAGGCCAGGCAAAAGCATCCCGTCCAGTTGACTGGAATCCCAGGAGGCCTTCCAGTCACCATTTAGAGTTCTCCTCTGGGGTGAGCAATGGCATGAATGCCCACAGCTAGGTACCAGCTGAAGTCAGAGACATGGTTTTACAGTGGAGCCAACTGAGGTTGAGGTGGGCATTTCTCCAGCATCACCACCTCTGCTCAGTGCAGACAGGAGAAGCCATGTAGCAGCTCTCACAGAGGACTGCAGTCAGAGTGTGGAAGGTCAGAACAGTAGCGGACTACCCAGGGAATGGTCCACATGATCCTTTGTGGAGCCTTACATATGCCTGGGCCTGAGGAGTACCAAGTAGAGCTTTGTGAATTAAATAAAAATAAAGTAGGCTGGGTGCAGCAGCCCACACCTGTAATACTAATTCTTTGGGAAGCCAAGGTGGGAGGATCACTTGAACCCAGGGGTTTGAGACCAGCCTGGGCAACATAGGGAGACCCTATCTCTACAATAAATACAAAAGTGAGCCAGGCATGGTGGTGTCTGCCTGTGGTCCCAGCTACTGAGGAGGTGAGGTGGGTTGATTACTTGAACCCAGGAGGTTGATGCTGCAGTAGGCCATAATCATGTCACTGCACTCCAGCCTTGGTGACATAGAACTTGTCCCTTAAATAAATAAATAAAATAAAATAAAAGGAAAAGATGTGCCCCTTTTGTAGGAACTGGCTATTCTGTGTTTTCTCTTCCATTTGGAAACCTTACTGCTCTCCTTAAAGCTCATAGTTACACGGAGAGAAGGGCTGCATTCCTTGTAGAATAAAATCTTCATGCCACAGCACCTATGGCTCAAGGAACAAGTGTCCAAGACAGCCATAGGGAAACCAGGCTGGCATGAGATGGCCATGGGCTTCATGAACAAGAAAGCCACAGCTACATCCAAAAGAGATTCTCTGGCTTCGCCTTCTAAAGCAGGCAACAAAACCCAGGGCTTAAACCCCAGGGCCAGTGACTCCACAGGGTGCAAAACTGAGTGGGCCTGATGATTTATGGGTTTGTCAAACACTCAGCAGCTTTCTGGTGTATTTAGGGCACAGCACCTCAGAGTGCATAAGTCGTTATTATGAATGCTGGGCAGAGGTGCGTGGGAACAGCTCTCAGGCCCCTCCGTGGGCTCACAGGCCTTCTTTGTTGAGCCTGGCAGAGTTAATAGCAGTAAACTCTGAAGCCCTCATTCCTCTTTCAGTTTACTTTATATTTGACTCAGAAAATAAAGTAAATCAAATGTTTTAAAGATCATATTTGGTTCATTTTTCATCCAGACTTGCTCAGTTTTAGAAAAACAAACTTATTTTTAAGGAACTCAGTCTTTGTCAATTTTGTTGAATCACTGTTACCAAAATATAGGAGTAACTTAATAGGGATATTATTAAATTTATATACATTCATAATATATGCTTTGCTCTAAAAGACAAATAAGATGGGAAAGGTCTTTACTGATTTTAAAAGAGTCAGCCTATGGAACACAATAATAAATCCATTCATTTTACAAACATACATTCCATCAGTAGTTATATTCTTCTCGAGAATAATCCATCTCAAACATCTAAGAGAAGTCTCATTAGCAGAATGGTGTGTGTTCCAAAAGTTTAATGATATTTCTGTTATGTTTGCTTTAAATCCAGAATAAAAAGAGGTGGGTTACAATTAGATCAGTAAGTAATAGATTAATTCAGCATTATTTAATCTATTATACAACTACATTATAGTACTTTTGGATCCAAGCACTATTTAGAACAGTCTTTCTATTACAAAGACCTGGTTACAGCTTTGGATATTAGTGGGGAAAATGCAACCTACACCAACTCCTCAGTTCATTGCATGGTAACTGACCCTGGGTGACCAATTTGTGCCAAGTGACGAACCTTCCAAAAGACTTCTCTGGTGATGACTTCTCTTGCCATGTGGTACCTCTAGCCAGTAAAAGCAGTGGCAAATCTGGGGGCCTAGTGGGGTTTCAGGCTTAGAGCTGGGACCAGGACAGGAAGCCACAGGGGCTGGGAAATGCTGAGAAGCAGAGCCATTTCTATCTCCATCCTGTCCCATTTCATTTTCCCCCTGGCATGACACCGATAATTATTGAGCTGGAAGACTGATTCACAGACAAGAAGTGAATGTGCTTTTCCCTCAGTGCACTAAGTAATTAACTATTTGTATTTGTTTATCTATCTTTTTCTATTTTCTTTTTTTAAATTATCCTTTAAGTTCCGGGATACATGTGCAGGACATGTAGGTTTGTTACATAGGTATATGTGTGCCATGGTAGTTTGCTGCATCCATCAACCTGTCATCTACATTAGCTATTTCTACTAATGTTATCCCTCCCCAATTCCTCCACCCCCTGCTATCCCTCCCCTAACCCCACATCCCCTGACAGGCCCCAGTGTGTGATGTTCCCCTCACCGTGTCCATGTGTTCTCATTGTTCAACTCCCACTTATGAGTGAGAACATAAGTGTTTGGCTTTCTGTTCTTGTGTTAGTTTGCTGAGAATGAGGGTTTCCAGCTTCATCCATGACCCTGCAAAGGACATGAACTCTTCTTTTTTTTATGGCTGTCTAGTATTCCATGGTGTGCCACATTTTCTTTATCCAGTTTATCATTGATGGACATTTGGTTGGTTCCAAGTCTTTGCTATTGTGAATAGTGCTGCAATAAACATACGTGTGCATGTGTCCTTGTAGTAGAATGATTTATAACCCTTTGGTATATACCCAGTCATGGGATTGCTGGGTCGAATGGTATTTCTAGTGCCTCTTGCTCCTGTTAGACTTTCAGTTTTAGGATGGCAGGGACCCTATATGCCCTATTCTTTTTTGGCCATCTGCACACACCCTTGCACATACTGTATGTTTAGATTAATAAACTTGTGAAAATACATGAATAAATTAATGGTATAATTAATGACAAATGGAGGCTCAGGAAGAATTTGTTAATTTTCTTCTGCCATTAGGAAAATCACCTTCAGAGTCTATTATATTACATGTGAAGAATAACAAAGATTTGGAATGCTTTATAAATAATATTTATATATGCATATATTTCTTACATGAAAAAATGTATGTGTGTGTGTGTGTGTGTGTGTGTGTGTGTGTGTGTATATATATTCAGGGACCTCCAAAGCAATTCTTTGCATAATGCTGGGTGACAGCTGGAGGACTGGATGTACAAAGAATATACTTCAGATCTAAAATATTAAGACACCTTTCAATTCCAGGAATATCTACTCTATGAGACTGCGTTTGTTTGCAGGGACTTCCTCTCTCCACCAGATCACAGATGACCTTCCTTGAAAGTGATTGTGAAGGAGACACAATCAGGACCTCACAGAGGACCTCGTGTTTGCTCTTTAGTAAATCTAGACTTTTTATTGATGTAGCTAATTTCTTGTTAGAAAAGGTTGGGCTTTCATCCAACCTATTACACTAATCATATTCATACATTCAGAGCAAGATGCTTGAGAAGTAGAGTATTCTTTGGAGATAAACTGGATCCCAGCTGAGGGAGGGCAGGTGGAATCCTTCTCCTCTGACCAGGTTTGGAGAAACCATTGGTGTGAAGGATCAGAGCCCTGAAGAGAAGTCCGAGGGAGACCTGTGGTGTCTGAGGAGCACTTCTACTTTCTTACCCCACACTCCGGCTACTGCTTGTTTCTAAACACTTCTGCAAGAGTGAAAAATCTTATTAATTTATATTCTGGACATGTTATCAACTGGGAAAGATTGTTGAAGAAAAACACCACCACCATGAGCCTGAGTGGGCCTCAAGCATTTTATTTTGCAAAAGAGCTCAGGTCAATTTTGAAATGGTGAGGAAACTCTGAATTAGGGTAATCACCCTCAAGCCCTCAAACTACAACCCACTGGAAGAAATACATTTTACTTCTAGACCATGCATACATATGTGTGAAACCAGAAACAAAATTTTGCGAAATGATATTTATTTTTACTATATATGATGTAGCCTATTTGCTATTTTTTCTATTTTGTTAACGATTTTTTTGGTTGTGACCCATTATTGGGTTGAAACCTCTAGCTCAATAGATAATAACATATGTTCCTAATGTCACTTTCAGAGAGTTTATTGTAATGAGCAAACTTCTTCCATCTCATTCTACCACGACACATTGTAGCCATCACTATTACTTTTTTCTCTACCCCACTAAGACTTACTGGAAATTGTTCAGTCAATTTTTCTGCTCACCTATCATTCAAGCCAAGAATGTGGTATGTGACTCAGTATGCAAAGGCAAGAGTTTATCTTTTCATTATTTTCAATAGAGTTGTACAGAAGAGGGAATGATTTATAAGTTTCAATTTGTAGCAAATGTCATGCCATGGATCCAATGACTAAAATAGAAAATAATTGAGGCAGATTATTTAAAAGAATATTAAATATGATGTATATTTTAGGTACTTATATTTCTAAGATCTCTGAGTCTTGGAATATTTAAAATAACCAAAAAAGGAACTGGGTAAGGCTGATATAAAAATATTTCAAACAATGAAATGATTCCTCATGTGTACCATAGAAATCGTTAAATGTTAAGTGAAGCTTAGAATAAATCCTACAAATGATCTATTTCAAGGTAATCAGGTTCATTTTCCTTTAGATTAGTACAGTAAAATAGAAAAGCACACTCATATTCTACTTTTTTGATTATCCTTCATAAAATTGTATATTTTGAACTCCTAAGGAATGGCAATGAAATTTTTGCAAGAGTAAATATGTTTAAAAATTTGTTATTCAATACATGGTAGACCTATTCAGGCTCAGATAAAGTAAAACAAGAAATAAGCCACACTTATGAAACCTCTTAGGACTGGTCTCTAAAGCTCATCTTTAATTTAAATGCCTAGTTTATTTTCTTGCCATAGATTAGTTTCTGCTAAATAATCGTAATAAACCAAATGTTGAGAAACAGATATGCAAACATGGACTAATTAACTGATTCAATTCACTTTAAATTTTTTTTTTTTTCATGAGATGGAGTTTTGCTCTTGTTGCCCAGGATGGAGTGCAATGGTGTGATCTTGGCTCACTGCAACTCTGCCTCCCAGGTTCAAGCAATTCTCCTGTCTCAGCTGGGATTGCAGCTGAATGCCACCACACCCAGCTAATTCTTGTAGTTTTAGTAGAGATGGGGGCTCACCATGTTGGCCAGACTAGTCTTGAACTTCTGACCTCAAGTCATCCACCTGCCTTGGCCTCCCAGTGTTGGGATTACAGGCATGAGCCACCGCGCCAAGCCTCACTTTAACTTTTCTAATTAAGAGTCATAGTAATAACATCCATGATACTTTTCATGTTTTATAACTAGGCAACCACATAACCAGCTAAAAAGAGCTCTTGATTCCAAATGGGTTCCAGTCCTATACATAATCCTTAAACCAACCATAAAACTAAGAACAGCGCAGTGATTTAAAAGCTAATAATTAATTGATAGCTCCTGAAGATTTCACCGCAGAGACTTGTTTTTGAAAATGACTACAAAAGAAATATGACAACGAGGAAAGAGGCTATTGTTAATTTGGTTTTCATGAAAAACTACCCAAAGCTAAATAAAACATTTTATCTGTACAGGTTATTCAATCGCCACATTGTAACTTTCTGGAAACATTCTTTTCCTTTTTTTTCTTTCTATTTTTTTTTTTTTTGAGATATAGTCTCACTCTGTTTCCCAGGCTGAATGCAGTGGTGCGATCAAGGCGGCTCACTGCAGCTTCCACCTCCTGGGCTCAAGCAATCCTCCAGCCTAAGCCTCCTGAGTAGCTGGGCCCATAGCTGTGTGACCACCACACCCAACTAATATTTGTATTGTTTGTAGAGACTAGGGTCTCACTATGTTGTCCAGGCTGGCCTTAAACTCCTAGGCTCAAGCAATCCTACTTCCTCAGCCTCCCAAATGCTGGGATTGCAGGTGTGAGCTACCACACCTGGCTCCAGAAATATTCTGAATGGAAAGTAGAAAGAACATGTTTGTGTATCAGTTACCAAACTAGAAATTCCTTTGACAGTATATAGGCATATATATTGTTTTCATAAGGAAATATTCCTAGAAGTGCCATATTATCAGGATGTTAATCAATAATAAAATACAATGTTTTGATTAATTTTAGTGAAAATAGCTATAGTTTAAAAAGACTAGTTTATCAGCTATAAAAATAATAAATTTCAGTAGGAAAAATTTCACAGTTTCCACATAAATCTGTAGTAGGCCAGAGGGAACTCATGAAATAGAATGAAAATAATAGAACTAAAAGCCTATAATGTGTACTTACTTCCAGCATAATTCATAATTAAGTAAAGAGGAAATATTGACTCAGAACACAGTTAGAACAATGCTTAATAATCTGATGCAAATGTGTATAAAATTGTACATATTGCTAATGTGGAAAAAGGAAAAAAATTACCAGTATGCTTTGAATGGCTAGTATAGGCTTTTAAAATGAAAAATACCTACTTATTATGGAAATGAGCACTCCATGACTTCATTTAGAAGAACAGATTTAATCACACTAATTACCAAATCAATTCCCTCACATACTTATTATATGTCAAAACATCCCCTTGTTTTGATTGTACCCCTAAATGTACAAATGTTATTTATCAATTAAAAATAAAGTTTAAATATAAATAGAATGGCAGATTAACAAACATTCATCGCCTTCCTATGCAAACAATTAAAGTACAATTTATCTTTTATCTTAATTATAACAATTATAAATTAATAAAGTCTGCCTTCCCAAAAGTCAACCTAACTTTTAGATTATGATTCTAAACATTTGGAAAACCATTCATTTTCATGATATGTCTAAAAGGTTTCAAGAACTCCCATAAGCTAGGTCATCAGCTTGGAAGTCATACAGTAAAAGAAAAGTTAACCACAAAATGCAAACTTGCTTTTAAGTTCATAAGGCAGTTTATAAAGGTTACTCTCATACTTACTGCAAATTGAATCACACAAAAGTCAATACATAAAAATATATTGTCTTTGTTCGATCAGGATATTTTGTCAGCCTATGCCAATTTTTTACACAGACCTCTGCAAAGTCAGCAAATCAACGTGAGATTCAGATCCATGGAGCCTTTAATTCACTTTGAGGGGTAGGGGTGAAGAGAATTATAACAATAATTCGACAGCCTAAGTGTTGAATTATCTAAGAGACTTTTATTTTGGACAAAGCATACAGAGAGGTGCCTTATAAGAAACCCTTTAGGTACCTGGGACAAAGCATAGAGAGAGGTGCTTTATAAGAAACCCTTTGGGTACCTGGGTTTTGTTTGTTTGTTTTCTTTTCTAATGGAAACAATCTTATTTATGCCAAATTGAGGAAAACCATGTTCAAATATTTAGTTATTCTTTGTACCAGAAAAACTATATGCTAGTATACAATATTAATATCATCCCATAATTAGTTTATACTGAGATATTTATAAAGAAATCTTGGGTTAAATAGTACAAGAAGTTTGTGTTTTATCAAAGAAGAAAAATTTACAGTGATAAAGGCAAAAATGAGCACCTTCAAAGATGTGATATCTTTCTTCCTCCTCTCGTCCTCTTTGGGCTCACTCACTTCATGAAGCTCTTCACAAAGCAGTGAAAATCTTGACTGTTTGCCCTTGGACCAAATGCACTGGCTCTGAGCAGCACTTTGTGGATTGCTGCCTTTACAACTATAAAACCATGAACATGTGGCATGGCCTGGGCCTTCGAGAGTGTGTACACAGTCACATCTTCTGAGATGGTTTTCTTCCCCAAGTAATTTATGAGGACACAGCCATGTTGCTGCAACAGATTAACAAGAAAGCCAATGCTGAGCCTACTCTAGTCTTTCAAATTTCTCCAGAATTATTTTGTCAAAAGCCACAACTGGCAAGAGACAACCTCCTTTATTCTTTCTGCCACATATTCAATTTGGAACTTTGGTTCCATTTCGAGTCCACATGGACTCGAAATTACCTGTCGGCTACAATTGTACAGCATGATGGCTGTTAAGCAGCTCTTTAATTTGGAAATAGTACTTCTGTTGAAAAATCATTAGACTTAGAGTCAGAACACTGGGCCTTTAAATCCTAATTGCCAGGCAAGTTTAATAATGGCCCCTGAAGATGCCCATGTCCTATACCTGTGAGTATGTTGCGTTAAACGGGAAAGAGGAAAGCATGGGCACTAATCAGCTGACCTTAAAATACAGGGATCATCTCGGATTATCCGTGTGGGCCCAGTGTAAACATAAGGTCCTTGAAAGTGAAACAGGGAGACCAAAGAAGAGAGTCAGCATGAGCAGTCACGACAGCAACCGGATGGAAGAGATGTGGTGTCCCCAGCTCGGCAGATGGAGAAGGGGCCTCTGGAAGCCAGAACAGGCAAGAAGATGGATTCTCTTCTAGAGCCCCCAGAGAGAAACACAGCCCTGCTAATGCCTTAATTTTAGCTCAGGGAGTCCCCTGTTAGACTTCTGGAGTATACAACTCTAATACACTTTTCTTGTCTTAAGCATCTATATTATGGAAACGTTACAGCAGCAGTAAAAATCAAATACGGGCAGTAGGTCTGCTTTCTAGAGGCAAAAGTCAAAAAATCTCTTTGCGATCCAGTTCTATTATCTGTCAAATAAATAGGTTACATTAGGGAACTTCAGCTTTGTAAACAGCAAATGTCATGAAGTATGAAGCCCTTTTAGTTGGTAGGAGCAAATCAAAGAGCCACTGCTGCTGTTCCCAGCAAGTCCAGAAAGAATGGAGGCAGATGATGGCAGTAAGAGGTGGGACCCTTGGAAGGTGATTAGGCCATGGAAACAAAGCTCTCATGAATGGGATTTGTACCCTTCTAAAAGAGACCCCAGAGGGCTAGTTAGTCCCTTCCACTATGTGAAGACAGAGGGAGAAGGGATCACCTATGGGCCAGGAAGTGAGCCCTCACTAAACACCAAATTGCTGGCACCTTGATCTTGTTCTTTCCATCCTCCAGAATGCCATGATGGAGGCAGATGAGCAATAATTTTTGTTGTTTATAAACCACTCAGTCTATGGAATTTTGTTGTAGCAGCCAGAACAGACTCATATAATAGCAATATTTACTGAGTGCTTGTTATGCACTGGACACCGCAGTATCCTTCCCATCTATTTTGTTTTTCCACAAAGTTTCTCCCTGATGAACTCAAAAGTGTTCTTTGTTGAAGACAGAGCCGGACCAAGAAGGCTGTAGGCCCCTCAGAAACATGGCAGACAGAGCAAGAGAGAGGACAGAGCAGAGGCCAGATCTCAAGCAAGATACAGCACAATTCCACTGCCATGGTCATCTGGGAAGGAGTGCCAAATGAGTGATTTGGCCAGAAAGGCCAGCGTTGGAGTGACAGAGATCCTTGCCAAGTCCCATTCCCAGCTTCTTCTCCAAGCCTGTGTCATGGTGTGGCTACATTTCTTAATGAGAGGAAAGGACGGGAGGAGTTAGAACCATCTTCTTTGATGTCGGTCTGCACACGTCCTACAGGACAGTGAGCTCCTATGAGGTTTTTGCTCTTGGGTGTGGTGTGGTTGTCTCGATCCCAAACACCATTTGGGCAGGACTGAGGCTGGGATCCCATGCTGCTTCCCCAGGACTCTACCTGAGGTTTCTTCCTCAGGGTCGGCCCTCCAGGACTCCTGGCATCTGGAAACCATCCTGTCGACCCCCTGGAGAGGTCAGGATGAAGCCTTGACACCAACACACTGGCATGGAGGGTTCCTGCTTCGCCAAGCCTCAGAGACCCACCCTCTCCTTCCCATCTACTTTATCAATTCTGCCCGTATCCTTATAAGATAGGTAGAAACACTGCTCCCATTTAATCTGTATGAAAACATGGGCTCATTGGTAGCCTTTGGTCCCAGGTCACATACCTGTTAAGTGCCTGGGCTGCAACTTGCATCCTGACACCTGCACATTGAGCTGACACTCTTAAATCAATCACTCCATGATTCTGCACAGTCAGCAGTTTATACATTTGCCAAATTATTCATCAACCCACAAATCTTTACTAATCACCAGCTATGCTCCAGGCATTATTTCAGGTAACAGGGATATAACAATAATTCAAAAAAGATAACACCCGAGCTCTTAAACAGCCTGTAATTAGTAGCAGCTGATATATTCAACAAACATTTATCAAGTACTTCTTGTGCTAGGGAGCTTCCTGAATACTGGAGCCTATGAAATCTGTATATGTGGCCCAAACATAGACCTGTATGTCCTCTTGGGGTCATCTCATCTAAAATCCCTGTCTTTGGCATGAATTCTGAAGTTTGTTTGTAGGTAGATTGAGTTGCTCATGGCTTGCCACAGGGGGTGGTTCTGTTTCTACACAACTACACACAGTGAATTTGGCAATTATTGAACTTCACCTAAGCTCATAATACTTGACTTTATTCCTACTTGAAAGTGAGGAGGAAAATCAGATCAGGAAAAAAAGAGATTTTACATGTATTATTAGGTAACTTAAGCTTACTTAATATGGTGATGTTCAAAATATAGCAGAGACATGATAGATAGAATGCTTTCCAGTTTCTAATCAGAAAGGGCATCACTTAGTGGAAGAAAACCCAGCTATTTCATAGCAAATGCTAAATTGACAAAATCACTAGCTTTGCTCTTATACAGCATTAGCAATGATGGTAGAGAATTTTGGCTTGTCAAGTTTCTGCTTTTCATCATGTTCAAGTGAGAAAAAATGGTTTAAGCTGAATATGTCACAGTATAGTAATATTTATTTATATCAATATTTATTCCAAAATAATTTGTGGTAACTCAATGTCATAATTTTAAAGATTTAGTGAGTAAATTCACTAAGCACAATTTTAGCAGACTCTCTGAAAGGGCTTAATCTTTTTTCCTAAAGGACCACAAATGTTCACAAGGGATTATCTTTTAAGAATGCATTTAGAATTCTTTCTTAATTTGCACACCCATGAATCACGTCAGAATGCCACAGTGGAACTTTGTGTTCACTAAGCTTTTTAATTTTTTTAACTCATATTTTGATAAATTCAGATTAGTGAGATTTGACTACGGCAAGAAGAAGGCTACATTTGTAATTAACACATTACCAAAACAAAATGGGTGTCTGTATCAGAGGTAGGAATGGGAGAATATCATGGGCGTGATTCTTTTTATCCTAGAGAATATAAGCTTAAGCATTTTAAATAAGAAAAAGCACCTTGGTCATACAGGGGAAGTTTCTACCAACAAATTTATAGCTTCCCCTAAAAATCAGTATTAGAGATTATTTGTTGAGTATTGCTACATGTTTCCAGTACTGTGCATTCCTTCTGCTGAGGCAGCAAAGTGTCACCTTTCAAAGGGATTATGCCACCAATGAAAAGAAAATGTTTACTCTCTCTATATATATATAAAGTATAATTATGTGTGTATACATATATACATGTGTATATAGGTAATAATTTGACAGTTACCTTTCTCCCTTGGAAGTTAATCTATAAAGTGTGTTATGCTATACATGCATACACACACACACACACACACACACACACACACACACACCCGAGTTCATAATTGCTCTGGATACCCAAATTTAGGCAAATGAGTAAGAAAAAGAGTGGTGACTTTAAATTTATTTTTGAAAAAAACATACCATATGTTTATGAAAAAGGTCCAAACTGCTGGCAGATTTAAGGAGGAAAAGAGAATTAACTTTTGTTGCCTGCCCATGTGCAAATCGTCTTGGCAGTGTGGGAGATGGGGCAGGAACTGGAGACATCCCTGAGCTCTCGCTGCCCAGACACCTCAGCTCAGGAGACTGTGCAATCAAAGTGAGGGCCATCATCCTTGAGACTTAAAATGCAGGCTCTACAGAAAGTCCTAAGATATTTAGGAAAATGGTTAGAAGGCTTGTTTCCCATGCAACATCTACTTCTAAAATGTTTGCACTGAAAATGTAATTAAAAAAGAAAGCCACTGCTTAGCTCATCTTCCTTGGGAGGAAACAACATTACATGATAAGATCAAGAAAATAAAGGGGCTTTTAGTGTCAGAACTCACATGTTCAATTTCAGTAATTCTAGTAGGTTAAAGAGATAAAAAAAACCCAAATAGGAGCCTTGTCAGCAATTGTGAATACTCTGCCTATAGCTAAAGAAAATGCGTTGCAGCTGCTGTCAATTGTTTAATGAAGATTTCATAGCAACTCTAGAGTTCCCAAGCACTGGCAATGTTAGGTTATCTGACAAGCTTGTCTATAAATTTCTGTAGACTGCTGATCAGTTTTCTCAAAAGTTATGTACCCATTACTTCTGGAGTGCCATAAAGTTAATTTTATGGTAGATTATTTATTTATTTATTTATTTATTTATTTATTTATTTATTTATTTATTTAAATTTTTTATTGCATTTTAGGTTTTGGGGTACAGGTGTAGAACATGCAAGACAGTTGCATAGGTACACACATGGCAGTGTGTTTTGCTTCCTTCTCCCCTTCATCCACATTTGGCATTTCTTCCCAGGCTATCCCTCCCCACCTCCCCCTCCCACTGGCCCTCCCCTTTTCCCCCAATAGACCCCAGTGTTTAGTACTCCCCTCCCTGTGTCCATGTGTTCTCATTTTTTATCACCCACCTATGAGTGAGAATATGTGGTGTTTCATTTTCTGTTCTTGTGTAAGTTTGCTGAGGATGATGTTCTCCAGATTCATCCATGTCCCTATGACACAAATTCATCATTTCTGATTGCTGCATAATATTCCATGGTGTATATGTGCCACATTTTTCCAATCCAGTCTATTGTCAATGGGCATTTGGGTTGATTCCAGGTCTTTGCTATTGTAAACAGTGCTGCAATGAACATTCGTGTACATGTGTCCTTATAGTAGAACGATTTATAGTCCTTTGGATATATACCCAGTAATGGGATTGCTGGGTCAAATGGAATTTCTATTTCTAAGGCCTTGAGGAATCACCACACTGTCTTCCACAATGGTTGAACTAATTTACACTCGCACCAAAAGTGTAAAAGTGTTCCTTTTTCTCCACATCCTCTCCACCATCTGTTGTCTCCAGATTTTTTAATGATCACCATTCTAACTGGCGTGAGATGTTATCTCAATGTGGTTTTGATTTGCATCTCTCTGATGACCAGTGACAATGAGCATTTTTTCATATGGCAGTTGGCCTCATATATGTCTTCTCTCGTAAAGTGTCTGTTCATATCCTTTGCCCACTTTTGAATGGGCTTGTTTGTTTTTTTCCTGTAAATCTGTTTGAGTTCTTTGTAAATTCTGGATATCAGCCCTTTGTCAGATGGGTAGACTGCGAAAATTTGTTCCCATTCTGTTGGTTGCCGATTCACTCTAGTGACTGTTTCTTTTGCCGTGCAGAAGCTGTGGAGTTTGATTAGGTCCCATTTGCTATTTTGGCTTTTGTTGCCAATGCTTTTGGTGTTTTGTTCATGAAGTCCTTACCTACTCCTATGTCCTGGATAGTTTTGCCTAGATTTCCTTCTAGGGTTTTTATGGTGCCAGGTCTTATGTTTAAGTCTTTAATCCATCTGGAGTTAATTTTAGTGTAAGGTGTCAGGAAGGGGTCCAGTTTCTGCTTTCTGCACATGGCTAGCCAGTTTTCCCAACACCATTTGTTAAACAGGGAATCCTTTCCCCATTGCTTGTTTTTGTCAGGTTTATCAAAGATTGTATAGTTGTAGATATGTTGTGTTGCCTCCGATGCCTCTGTTTTGTTCCATTGGTCTATATCTCTGTTTTGGTACCAGTACCATGCTGTTTTGATTACTGTAGCCTTGTAGTATAGTTTGAAATCCAGTAGTGTGATGCCCCCCGCTGTGTTCTTTTTGCTTAGAATTGACTTGGCTATGCGGGCTCTCTTTTGGTTCCATATGAAGTTCATGGTGGTTTTTTCCAGTTCTGTGAAGAAAGTCAATGATAGCTTGATGGGGATAGCATTGATTCTGTAAATTACTTTGGGCAGTATAGCCATTTTCACGATATTGATTCTTCCTAACCATGAACATGGAATGTTTCTCTATCTGTTTGTGTCCTCTCTGATTTTGTTGAGCAGTGGTTTGTAGTTCTCCTTGAAGAGGTCCCTTACAGTCCTTGTGAGTTGTATTCCAAGGTATTTTATTCTTTTTGTAGTAATTGTGAATGGCAGTTCGTTCTTGATTTGGCTTTCTTTAAGTCTGTTATTGGTGTAGACGAATGCTTGTGATTTTTGCACATTGATTTTCTATCCCGAGACTTTGCTGAAGTTGCTTATCAGTTTCAGGAGTTTTTGGGCTGAGGTGATGGGGTCTTCTAGGTATACTATCATGTCGTCTGCAAATAGAGGCAATTTGGCTTCCACTTTTCCTATTTGAATACCCTTTATTTCTTTGTCTTGCCTGATTGCTCTGGCTAGAACTTCCAGTACTATATTGAATAGGAGTGGTGAAAGAGGGCATCCTTGTCTAGTGCTGGATTTCAAAGGGAATGCTTCCAGTTTTTGCCCATTCAATATGATATTGGCTGTTGTTTTGTCATAAATAGCTTTTATTACTTTGAGATACGTTCCATTGATACCGAGTTTATTGAGGGTTTTTAGCATAATGGGCTGTTGAATTTTCTCAAATGGCTTCTCTGTGTCAATTAAGATAATGATGTGGTTTTTGTTTTTGGTTCTGTTTATGTGGTGAATTATGTTGATAGACTTGCATATGTTGAGCCATCCTTGCATCCCCGGGATGAATCCTACTTAATCATGATGAATAAGTTTTTTGATTTGCTGTTGCAATCGGCTTACCAATATTTTATTGAAGATTTTTGCATCTATGTTCATCATGGATATTGGCCTGAAGTTTTCTTTTCTTGTTGGGTCTCTGCCAGGTTTTGGTATCAGGATGATGTTGGTCTCATAAAATGATTTGGGAAGGATTTCCTCCTTTTGGATTATTTGAAATAGTTTTAGAAGGAATGGTACCAGCTCCTCTTTGTGTGTCTGGTAGAATTTGGCTGTGAACCCGTCTGGACCTGGGCTTTTTTTGTGTGGTAGACTCTTAATTGCTGCCTCGACTTCTGACCTTGTTATTGGTCTATTTATAGTTTCAGCTTCCTCCTGGTCTAGGCTTGGGAGGACACAGGAGTCCAGTAATTTATCAATTTCTTCCATGTTTACTAGTTTATGTGCATAGAGTTGTTTGTAATATTCTCTGATGATGGTTTGAATTTCTGTGGAATCTGTGGTGATTTCCCCTTTATCATTTTTTATTGCATCTATTTGGTTGTTCTCTGTTTTATTTTTAATCAATCTGGCCAGTGGTCTGTCTATTTTGTTGATCTTTTCAAAAAACCAGCTCTTGTATTTATTGATTTTTTGAAGAGTTTTTCGTGTCTCAATCTCCTTCAGTTCAGCTCTGATCTTAGTTATTTCTTGTCTTCTGCTGGGTTTTGAGTTTTTTTGATCTTGCTCCTCTAGCTCTTTCAATTTTGACGATAGGGTGTCAATTTTGGATCTCTCCATTCTCCTCATACGGGCACTTATTGCTATATACTTTCCTCTAGAGACTGCTTTAAATGTGTCCCAGAGATTCTGGCATGTTGTGTCTTCATTCTCATTGGTTTCGAAGAACTTTTTTATTTCTGCCTTCATTTCATTGTTTACCCAGTCAACATTCAAGAGCCAGTTGTTCAGTTTCCATGAAGCTGTGCGGTTCTGGGTTAGTTTCTGAATTCTGAGTTCTAACTTGATTGCACTATAGTCTGAGAGGCTGTTTGTTATGATTTCAGTTGTTTTGCATTTGCTGAGCAGTGCTTTACTTCCAATTATGTGGTCAATTTTGGAGTAGGTGTGATGTGGTGCTGAGAAGAATGTATATTTTGTGGATTTGGGGTGGAGGGTTCTGTAAATGTCTATCAAGTTTGTTTGCTCCAGGTCTGATTTCAAGCCCTGGATATCCTTGTTGATTTTCTGTCTGGTTGATCTGTCTAATATTGACAGTGGAGTGTTAAAGTCTCCCACTATTATTGTGTGGGAGTCTACGTCTCTTTGTAAGTCATTAAGAACTTGCCTTATGTATCTGGGTGCTCCTGTGTTGGGTCCATATATGTTTAGGATCGTTAGCTCTTCTTGTTGTATCGATCCTTTTACCATTATGTAATGGCCTTCTTTGTCTCTTTTGATGTTTGTTGCTTTAAAGTCTATTTTATCAGAGATGAGAATTGCAACTCCTGCTTTTTTTTGCTCTCCATTTCCTCCGTCCCTTTATTTTGAGCCTTTGTGTATCCTTGCATGTGAGATGGGTTTCCTGGATACAGCACATCAGGGTTTTGGATTTTTATCCAATTTGCCAGTCTGTGTCTTTTGATTGGTGCATTTAGTCCATTTACATTTAGGGTTAATATTGTTATGTGTGAATTTGATACTGCCATTTTGATGCTAAATGGCCGTTTTGCCCGTTAGTTGTTGTAGATTCTTCATTATGTTGATGCTCTTTAGCATTCAGTGTGATTTTGTAGTCGCTGGTACTGGTTGATCCTTTCTATGTGTAGTGCCTCTTTTAGGAGCTCTTGTAAAGCAGGCCTGGTGGTGACAAAATCTCTGAGTACTTGCTTGTTTGCAAAGGATTTTATTTTTCCTTCACTTATGAAGCTCAGTTTGGCTGGATATGAAATTCTGGGTTGAAAGTTCTTTTCTTTAAGAATGTTGAATATTGGTCCCGACTCTCTTCTGGCTTGTAGTGTTTCTGCCAAGAGATCTGCTGTGAGTCTGATGGGCTTCCCTTTGTGGGTGACCCGATCTTTCTCTCTTGCTGCCCTTAGTATTTTCTCCTTCCTTTCAACCTTGTTGAATCTGACGATTTTGTGCCTTGGGGTTGCTTTTCTTGCAGAATATCTTTGTGGTGTTCTCTGTATTTCCTGCAATTGAGTGTTGGCCTGTCTTGCTAGGTGGGGGAAATTTTCCCGGATGATGTCCTGAAGAGTATTTTCCAGCTTGGATTCATTCTCTTCGTCCCCTTCTGGTACACCTATCAAACGTAGGTTGGGTCTTTTCACGTAGTCCCACATTTCTTGGAGACTTTGTTCATTCCTTTTTGCACTTTTTTCTCTGATCTTGGTTTCTCGTTTTATTTTATTGAGTTGATCTTCGACTTCAGATATTCTTTCTTCTGCTTGGTCAGCTCAGCTATTGAAACTTGTGCATGCTTCGCGAAGTTCTTGTATTGTGTTTTTCAGCTCCTTTAATTCATTCATATTCCTCTTTAAGTTATCCATTCTTGTTATCATTTCCTCGAATCTTTTTTCATATCTTTTTTCAAGGCTCTTAGTTTCTTTGCATTGATTTAATACATGTTCTTTTAGCTCACAAAAGTTTCTCATTATCCACCTTCTCAAGTCTAATTCCGTCATTTCATCACAGTCATTCTCCATCCAGCTTTGTTCCCTTGCTGTTGAGGAGTTTTGGTCCTTTCTAGGAGGCGAGGTGTTATGGTTTCGGGTGTTTTCCTCCTTTTTGCACTGGTTTCTTCCCATCTTTGTGGATTTATCCACTTGTCATCTGCGTAGTTGCTGACTTTTCGGTTGGGTCTCTGAGTGGACACCCAGATTGTTGGTGATGAAGTATTTCTGTTACTTGGTTCTCCTTCTACCATTCTAGCCTTTTTGCTGTATGACTGCTGAGGTCCACTTCAGGCCCTGCTTGTCTGGGGTGCACCTATAGCAGCTGTGGAACAGTGAGGGATGCTACCAGTTTCTTTTTCTGCTATCTTTGTCCCAGGATGATGCTTGCCAAATGTCAGTCTTTTGGATATAGAGGGGTCCGGGAGCTGCTTGAGGAGACAGTCTGTACTTTTTTGGAGCTCAATTGCTGAGGTGTGAGCTCTGTTGCTCATTGAGGGCTGTTAGGCTGCTATGTTTGATTCTGCTGCAACAAAGCTCATTTAAAAAGCCTTCTTTTCTCAAATGCTCTGTCTTAGGGGGTTGGGGCTTTATTTTTGGATGTCCATTGAGGTGTCTTGCCCAGCTAGGAGGCAATGTAGTAACTATTTGCCTGCCGAGGCTCCGCCCTGCTGTTGTGAAGTTCGCCCTGTTGCTGCAGGCTCTGCTATTCTGCTACGGTCTCTGCCACGGGCTACGCCTTGCAGCGGAGTCTCTCTGTTGTAGCGGGTTGCCTCAGCAATGGCAGGCTGCGTCAGCAGTGGGCGTGTATCTCAGTAGGGGCGGGTTGCCTCGGTAATGGTGGACGCCCCTCCCCCAAGGAGAGTCTCAGGGACCGTCTGTACGGGGAGCATTTGGAATCGCTGTTTTGTCTGTCCCACTGTGCTACCCCAAACACTGTGTCCCTGCAGTCCCCTGGGCTGGCCCACTGTCCAAGTCCCATTCAGTCTCAAGTTCAGCCCTCTCAAGTCTCAGATTACAGGTTCAACAGGGCACCCGGACAAGCCCGCCCTGTGGGGAGTGCTGGGTAGGGCCGGCCGCCACCACCCCAGCTGCCAGCTTCACCAGGAAGAGCGTCTGCCTGGCATCCTGCGGCTCCTTTATACTTGGGAATTTCCTTGTTCTGTGGGCAACAAAGATCAGTCTGAAAATGCAGGTCTGACTCATCTCTTCGCGGATTGACCAAGAGCTTCAATCCTAGGTTGTTCTCACAGTGCCATCTTGAGTCCTCCCCCATGTATTTACTTATTATAGGTAGCATGCTGTATCTTTTTCCTTCCCTTTACTTTCTACTATTCATATTGTTATGTTTGAAGCGACTTCAATGCACACAGCATATTGCTTGGTCATGGGATGTTTTTAATGTACTCTGCCAATCTCTGTATTAAATTGCTGTGTTTAGCCAATTTATTCTTAAAGTAATTATGGATATCTTAAGGCTTATGGCTGCTATTTATGTTTTCTGCTTTTTTCCCTCTGTTTTCAATTCCTCTGTTTCTCTTTTCCTATCTTCCTGTGTGTTACCTGAACATTTTGAAGGATTCTATTGTGTTTTCTTTATACCGATTTTGGGCATATTGCTTTGTACGATTTTCTTAGCAGTTTCTCTAGGTGTCACAATATACATATGAAACTTTTCACAGCCTATGGGTATTAATGTTTTAAGCTTTGAATAAAGTGTTGAAGCTTTACTTCCATTTTGTTCCCTTTGCCTTCCCCTCTTTTAAAATATAATTGTCTCAGGACTTCATATATATATGCATATATATATGTATGTGTATATGTATATGCATATGTATATAATATGTGTGTGTATATATATACATCCCAATGTCAGATGGCATTATGATTTCTGCTTTAATCATCAAATATGACCTCATAAATTAATTAGGAGAATAATATTCTATTATACTCAATTCCTATTTTTATGCATCTGTTGTTCTTTTCCTTCTGAGGTTCCAATAATTCTTATGTTATCATATACCTTCTGTTCAAAGAAGTTCTTTTGGCCATTATTTAAGGGTCGGTCTGCTGGTAATTCTTCTCATTTTAAAAATTAAGAGAACTGAAATTAAGAGAAATGTTCCTTAGTTTTCCTTTACCTGTAGATGTCTTTATTTCCTTTCATTTATGAAGAATCATATTGCTGAAATGAGAATTTGCAGTTAACAGTACTTTCAGCACTTGAGATATGTTTGTCACTTCTTTCTTGGTTCCTTGGTTTCAGAGGAATTATCAACTCTAATTCAAATTAGTGTTCCCTGTAAGTAATGCATCATTTTTCTCTGGCTTCTTTTACGATGTTTTCAGAAGCTTAATTATGATACATTTGTCATGGATTTCTTGGGTTTTCTTATTTTGGCTTCTTTTGCCTTTTTGAATCTGTAGGTTACATATAGTTTAGATAGTTTGCCTAATTTTGGTAGTTTTCGGCCGTTATTTATCTGAATAATTTTTCAGTCTCATACACTTTCTCTTCCCTTTCTGGGACTCACACCATATAACGACCATAAGATCTGTGTTAGGTATTTTATTATTGTCTGCAGATATCTGCACATCTCTAATTTTTTATTCATTCCTTCTCTATTGTTTAACTATTTATTGATCTGTCCTTATATTTAGTAACTCTATCCTCTGTCATCTCCAGTCTTCTTTTGAGCTCATCCAGTGAGGGTCTGGTTGTTTTTTTTTTTTTTTTTTTGGTTGTTATTTTGTATTTTTCATATTTTAAATTTTATTCTTTTTAATAATTTTATTTCTTTGCTCTTATTTTGTATTTTTCAATTTTTTTTGTGGAAACATTTTTATAATGCTTACTTTAAAATACTTGTCAGACACCCCCAACACCTGATTGAGTATAGTCTTGTGATTTAAAAATTTTTTTAATTATTTTATTTTATTTTTCAATGGATGAGAGTTTTCTGTGTTGCCCAGGCTGACCTCAAACGGATAGCCTCGCCTCCTCATGTGCCAGGGCAACTGGCCTGAGCCACCACCACACCCTATTTTATTTTTTAGAGCAGGAAGATTTTTTTTCATATTTGTTAAGACAAATAATTTTTAAATTATATCCTGGACATTTTTGGATATTATTTTAGGATAATCTAGTCCTATTTAATTCCTCTATTTTAGCATGCATTCTCTCTGTTTAGGTTTAGCATATAGGTTTGGTCTGGCTTTTGGGGATGTGGGTCCAATTACAATTTAGCTTATAGAGTTGATGCCCTTCTATTCTGGTTAGCTTCATTCACTGGGCCCCACTGGGGCTACCATTTAATCCCTGCTGGTTCTATGTGGGAATTCATTCAGGGTGGTGTCAAAAATATTAAGGGAAACATATTAGAGAAAATTATAGAATATAGTCTCAAACCCTTTTGGGAGGCCTAAGGGTTTTTTCTATAGTTCTTGGCTAAAGGCAACCTAAATGCCCTTTACATTTAGTTAATGAGTAAAGCAAATAGCTAGGGTATGTGGGGGAGTTTACCCAAATAACTTGTTTACTCATGTTCTTAAAACTAAGCTTTGAGCCGGATGGCTCTTTCATGGGGAGGCTGACCAGGGATATTACCTTCTAATGGTGTTTGCTTTGGGCATAAGAACCTGTTCTTTAATCTCTTTGCTCTAGTGGTGTTGATTCAAGCCTTTGTCAATTAAACTTTACCAAATAAATGCAAGTCTCTCTGGCTGGTGGGGGCTGGCAGTTGCAACTGTTTACAGTACTCTCTGGGGAGTTTGTAAGCGGCCATGGACCCTCAGCTGAATGGGAAAAGCATAATATCTGTGTGTCAATTACTTTACTCATTTGTCACTGAGTCAGGGTCTGCAGGACAGACCCCCACATGTGGTGACCCTGACAGTTCTATCTGCAGAATAATTCTAACGCAGAATGCATTTCCCCTGGCCTGTTGCTGTTGAGTAGGACATGTAAGATGCCGGCAGAGAGAACTTAGCCCTCCAGGGTACTAGGAACTGACAGTGCTCCTACTCAATCCTTGATGGTGTCACCCCCAGGGACAGAAGAAGCTTCCTGCTATGCCCAATGCCTCCAGGTAGGGATGAGAGTCACTGGGCCTGTTCTCCAGGTGACCTGGTTCCAGGGAGCAGCCAGCTTAATCTCTGGCAGTGCTGTTGGAGAGGAGAACACCTGGCTGGGCCACTTTCTGCTATGGGAGGCAGATTAGGTATGTTGGGAAAGACCAGAATAAGGTCTCTCTTTGCTGCTGGCATTGTAGGAGGTGTGGGCCTGCATGTTCTTCTGCTCAGTAAGGGCCAGGAGAGGCTGTCTTGGCAGGCTTTCTCAGACCTTTGGCCCAGACACTACTTGGGCTTTTTTTTTTTTCTTGTCTATGCCTGTTGGTAATTCCAAGTTGGAAATCTCTCCAGCACCTAGTCTGGGATATTTGGGAGATGAAAAGAAAACACAGGGAATCCATTACCATACTCTTCCTCGAGTTTTCCACTCTGGTTATTGACAACAGGACCCATTACTGACCCTCAGGGAACAGGAATGGGGTTGTTGTTTGGATTGTTCCATTTTCTTGGATTGTTCTTCTGGATAATTCATTTGGATTGTCCTAGTTTAGTCAAGAGAAGTTTCCTCTAATGTATTCATTAACTGTGCTTAGCCAAAGACATGAGAGCACCCGCTGTAGTTCTCCAGAGCAGAGTGCTGTGGCATGTCAGTAAAGGACACTCAAAATTGTCAATGAATTCATCAATAGAACAATATAAACCAATTATGACAATTTATAATTTTTTCATTTATACTATAGTCCAGTTATTGATGGAAAATGAAATATGCACATATCATATAATTCAGAAGTTATGTTCTTAGGTATTTACCCAAGAGAAATAACAACATATGTCCACACAAATCTCTGCCTAACCTAATGGCACAAAGACTTTGTCCTTTGTTTCCTTTTAGAGTTTTAGTTTCATAGCTTTAGCTTTATATTTAGGGCTACTATTATTCTTGAGTTAATATTTAGATAAAGTGTGAGATTTGAATCACACTGGTTTTTTTTACATCGATATTCAGTTATCTCAGTACTATTTATTGAATAAGTTATTTTTTCTCCACCAAATTGCCTTTGTATTTTTCATTAAAGTGAGTTCACTATATATGTGTGGGTCAATTTCAAGACTCTGTATTCTACTTCACTAATCTACTTGTCTATCTTTATTCCAATAGTATACTCAACTGATTACTGTAGCTTTATACTGAGATTTTTCAGTCAGGTAATGTGAGACCTGAATACTGTACATTTTTTGCAAAGTTGTTTGGCTACCCAGTCTTTTGCCTTTCCATCTGAATTGTAGAATCAGCTTTTTTATTTCTACAAAAACAGTATTCTGGAATTATAAACAGATTGCACTGAATTTATAGATCAGTGTGGGAAGAATTTAGATCTTAACTGTACTGAGTCTTGATCTGCAAATTTGTAGATCTCTTTATTTTTATCTTTACTTTTCCTCCACAATGTTTTGTACTTTTTTGTGCGTCAGTCTTGAAAGCCTTTTCCATATTAATCCCTGTGATTATTATTTTTATGCTATGGGCTACCATTTTATGCATGATTGAATGTCATTTATTAAGATTTTATTCATTTTTGCATTTACGGTTATAAGGATTATTTATCACAGTAATGTTGACTTCATGGAATGAGTTGGAAAATATCCTCTAATGTTCTAAGTTCTGGAAGAAACTGTATGTAATTGCTATTAGTTCTTTAAATGCTTAGTAGAATTAGCCAATGAAGACATCTGAGCCTGGAGCTTCCTTTTCAACTACATTAATAAATATAGTGGTATTCAATTTCTCAATTTCTCTTTGAGTAAGCATTGTTAGGGAGTCTCTTTCAAGGACTTTCCTGTTTTATCTTCATTATTGATTTTGTTTTATCATAAGTTGTCCATGTTTCCCTCATTATTCTCAGTGTTAGTAGTCTATTGTGTCACCTCTCTCACTTCTGGTATTAGTACATTTTGCATGCTTTCTTTTTTGCTTATTGGTCTGAATAGGTGATTGTTAATTTTATTGTCATTCAATTCAAAATACTTTCTATTTTCCCTTCTTTCCATGGGCTATTTAGTATGCTACTTAGTTTCCAAATATTTAGAGATTTTCCAGATATTTTTCTGTTTTTGACCTTTAAATTATTTTCATTGAGGGCAAAGAGCATACTTTGTATGACTTGGATTCCTTTAAATCTGGGGGATTTGTTTTATGGCTGAGAACATGGTCAATCTTGGTAAGTGTTCCGTGTGGACATTTGAGTACTCCACCCGATGCCCCATGAATTATGAGGTGTTTCACCCTGGCTACTGGGAACAGGAAATATTCCCACCTGCTGTGAGCTCCTGCTTCATTTCCTCCTTTCCTTTTAGTTTTTTTTTCCCCCCTACCATTCGGTAATTTTTTCACGTGTGTGCAGTGATCAGTACTTAGTTGAACACTCAAGGGCAAAGATCTCCAGGGCTCACTGTTTGTGTGAAACACTTCTCTAGGTCTTCCTTCCCTGTGAAATCAGCTGTGTAGCCCTCTGCAAGCTCTTATTTTTATCCCTTCATTCAGGAGGCCACCAGGCTCTCCCTGGGTTCCCCCTCCCGGTGTAGCCACATAGCTTAGTAAACAGCAACTGTGTTCTCACATCTGCATTCACATGCAATAGGTTGCAACATGTTTTTTAAGATGAAGTAGATGAAGAAAATCCAGCCTCACAGAGATGTACAATGCATTTGGAAAGTAAAAGATGACATTAATAGTTTTCTGATTATTATATATATTCTTCATTGACAGTACACCAAAACTAGACAAATGAAACTTTCTTAAAGTTTAACTGCAATGAGGAGTCTGTATCCAAATCAATGAAATATTTTTGTTACATGAAATTCATTGTTCTATCTTTCACTTGGAATGAATCATGTATCTTTGCATGATTGTGTTACATGACACATTTATCATTTGGAAAATATTAATTCAAAGCTTTATGCTGATTTTATAAATGTTGATACATTTCCTTATACCATATAAAGAAATTTGCAATTGTCGTTTTCACCACAAATCTTATAAATTCTTTAAAACTAGGAAGTTGTCAGGTTCATCATGATGGTTGTAAGTTTTTGAAAATTCTAATATTCACTCAAAACTTTTATCATTAGCAACCAATACCATTCATTTTTTTTCCTTTTTTTTTTCGTTCTCTCACCCAGGTTGGAGTGCAGTGATGTGATCTTGACTCACTGCAATCTCCGCCTCCTGGGTTCCAGCAATTCTCCTGTCTCAGCCTCCCAAGTAGCTGGAACTACAGGTGCATACCATCACGCCTGGCTAATTTTCCTATTTTTGGTAGAGACAGAGTTTCACCATATTGGTCAGGCTGGTCTCAAACTCCTGACCTTGTGATCCACCCACCTCGGCCTCCCAAAGTGCTGGCATTACAGTGTGATCCCAATGCACCCAGCCCCCATCATTTTCTTTAAAGCAACAACTCTTTTCATTTTTGTGAGGAAATTTTTGGCCAAAACCTGTCTGAATAACAGAATGTCAGTTGCTATTTCAATAACAATTGCATTTATTGCAACTGAGGTGGTCACAGGAGCTGCACAGGGCACCTGTCCATCCTACTTGAGCATGCAGCAGACACCATTTCTCCACAAAATGTTAAGAAGACAGTAACAAGCCACTATGTAATCAATACTGTTTCACCAATGGCATTCTTAAGTGAAACTGACATTCTTTTCTTAACCGTGATTGTGTGGCCGTGAATCTCACCATAATATTTTTTTTGGAGCAGTTTTTGCTATTTGTTTGATTCGTGCTCAAATGCCAGCATTTTTTCTCATCCTTTTAAGACAAATGTCAATATGGTGAAAAGACAAATAGCGTTTTAGTTTTATTATGAAAGTAGTTTTGACCACATGAATCCCTTGGCAAATTTATAGAAAGCCCGAGTCCACATTTTGAATCCCACCTTGAGAGTCACTGGCTTAGGAAAACTGAATCTGATTACACTCTGTTAATGGACTTGGTTCTCATTGAAGTAGAACAGACTCCCTGCCTCCCTCACCCCATCCCAAATGTCTTCTCAGCCTCATGTCTACCATTTGGTACAGTTATGAAGTGTGTTGAAGTGAAAAGAGACGTGTTCTATCTTTCTTTGCCACCAATTCTCACTCCTACTGCCTTTTTCTTATTAGCATTTATGTCATTGTACAGTTCATTAGGTCAGAGTTATAAAACTCAGTATATGTATATATACAGATTGGAGACTTCTGCCAAGCCCAGTTAAACAATTCTCAGGCAGATTTTTCTTTCGTTTAATCCTGAGGCAAAAGAAATAAACAAAAAAATGTCTAAACAAAAGACATCCAAACCAAGGGGCTTGATGGTGCTGCTGTCATTTTAATGTCCAGACATGCACCTTGCCAGAAGTTTGACTTCCAGCTGCTGATTACTTCCAGGCCCCAAGTTCTTATGTATTATGGCACTTGTAAGTCTGGTGGGATGGGAAGGAGGGATTTTCTTCTTTCACTCAAAGAAGAAAATATGTATCTCCTTTGAAATTATTTTAAATTACTGTTTAATAATAAGTTCAATTAAGAAAATATATTCAAATGAATATCTAATCTATTTAATTATTTCAAATGAGAAATTAAATAGAAATCATTTGAAAGCCAACATTTGCAGTGTGTGTGTGTGTGTGCGTGTGTGTGTTTATACCCGTGTCCCTTTTTTCTGACCTGCTGGAAAACTCTGGCTGTCCCACCCAGAACACACTGAGCCCTACAGTTCCATTCCTTTCCAAGGGGTCTCTATCTGATTGAGAAAAGCAATCTCCGGCCAAGTAACAGGGCTGGCTCAATCCATAGACATCTTTCTATTGAAAGCATTTCTATTGAAAGGCTGAGGGCTCCCAAATCATCCCTGAGATTTTTATTATGATTATTATTTTAGATTAAGATACTGATGTTCCATGAAACAATATGATTGTGGTATGATTAAATTGCTAGCTAATCATAGGAAGATCTTCAGATTTGGAAGATAGGGTGAGAAAAGGTTAATGAATAGGAAGTAGAGGTGCTGCCTGGAAAATCTATGGTATTTTGTTTTTAAAGTCATCCAGAAAACCTCAAATGTGTTATCAAAAGCTTAACATGAGCCTTTGACAAACTGAGAGTATACTCAAAAGTTAAAAAACATACTCTTCATTTGTCAAAGGATCATGTTAAGCTGTGACGTGAAGCAACATATTAACAATTGTGAAGAAATTACTATATGTATATTTATTTATTTATGTATTTTACTTTAGGTGCATACTATATCTGGCATTTCTCCCCATGTTATCCCTCTCTACCCCCAATGTCTCTCCCCTACCCCCCGAACTGTCCCCTGTGTGTGATGCTCTCTCCCTGAGTTCACATGGTCTCGTTGTTCAACACCCACCTATCAGTGAGAACATAGAGTGCTTGGCTTTCTGTTCTTGGGTCAGTTTGCTGAGAATGATGGTTTCCAGAGTCATTCAAGTCCCTACAAAGGACATGAACTCATAATTTTTTATGGCTGCGTAGTATTCCATGGAGTATTGTACCACATTTTCTTTGTCTAGTCTATCATTGATGGGCATTTGGGTTGGTTCCAGGTCTTTGCTATTCTACACAGGACTGCAATGAACATACGTGTACATGTGTCTTTATAGTAGAACGATTTATAGTTCTTTGGGTATATACCCAATAGTGGGATTGCTGGGTCAAATGAAATTTCTATTTCTAGATCCTTGAGAAATCGCCACACTGTCTTCCACAATGGTTGAACTAATTTACACTCCCACCAACTGTGTAAGTGTGTTCCTATTTCTCCACATCCTCTCCAGCATCTGCTGTCTCCTGATTTTTTATGATCACCATTCTAACTGGCATAAGATGATATCTCAGTGTGGTTTTGATTTGCATTTCTCTAATGACCAGTGATGATGAGCATTTTTTCATATGTTTGTTGGCCTTATAGATGTCCTCTTTTGAAAAGTGTCTGTTTATATCCTTCACCCACTTTTGAATGGGGTCGTTTGTTTTTTTCTTGTATATCTCTTTTAGTTCTTTGTAAATTCTGGATATTAGCCCTTTGTCAGATGGGTAGATTGCAAAAATTTTTTTCCCATTCTGTTGGTTGTCAATTCATTCTAATGATGGTTTCTTTTGCTGTACAGAAGCTCTGGAGTTTAATTAGATCCCATTTTTCTATCCTGGCTTTTATTGCATTGCTTTTGGTGTTTCAGTCATGAAGTCCTTGCCTATGCCTATGTCCTGGATGGTTCTGCTTACGTTTTCTTCTAGTGTTTTTATGGTGTTAGGTTTTATGTTTAAATCTTTGATCCATCTGGAGTTAATTTTAGTATAAGGTGACAGGTAGGGGTCCAGTTTCTGCTTTCTGCACATTGCTAGCCAGTTTTCCCAACACCATTTATTAGACACAGAGTCCTTTCCCCATTGCTTGTTTTTGCTGGGTTTGTCAAAGATCAGATGGTTGTAGATGTGTGGTGTTTCTTCTGAGTTCTCTGTTCTGTTCCTTTGATCTATATCTCTGTTTTGGGACCAGTGCCATGCTGTTTTGATTACTGTAGCCTTGTAGTAGCGTTTGAAGTCTGGCAGTGTGATGCCTCCGGCTTTGTTCTTTTTGCTTAGGATTGTCTTGGCTATGTGGGGTCTGTTGTGATTCCATATGAATTTTAAAGTGTTTTTTTCCAGTTCTGTGAAGAAGGTCATTGGTAGCTTGATGGGGATAGTATTGAATCTATAGATTACTTTGTGCAGTATGGCCATTTTCATGATCTTGATTCTTCCTAACCATGAGCATGGAATGTTTCTCCATCTGTTTGTGTCCTCTCTTATTTCGTTGAGCAGTGGTTTGTAATTCTCCTTAAAGAGGTCCTTTACATCCTTTGTTTGTTGTATTCCTAGGTATTTTATTCTCTTTGTAGCAATTTTGAATGGATGTTCACTCTTGTTTTGGCTCTCTGTTTGTCTATTATTGGTATATAGGAATGCTTGTGATTTTTGCACATTGATTTTCTATCCTGAGACTTTGCTGAAATTGCTGATCAGTTTTAGAAGATTTTGGACTGAGACTATGGGGTCTTTTAGATATACAATCATGTCATCTGCAAATAGAGACAGTTTGACTTCCTCCTTTCCTAATCAAATATCCTTTATTTCTTTTTCTTGCCTGATTGCTCTGGCTAGAACTTCCAATACTATGTTGAATAGGAGTGGTGAGAGAGGGCATCCTTGTCTAATGCCTGATTTCAAAGGGAATTCTTCCAGCTTTTGCCTGTTCAGTATGATATTGGCTATAGTTTTGTCATATATAGCTTTTATCATTTTATGATACATTTATTGAGAGTTTTTAGCATAAAGAGCTGTTGAATTTTATCAAAGGCCTTCTCTGCATCTAGTGAGATAATCATGTGGTTTTTGACTTTGGTTCTGTTTATGTGATGAATTACATTTATGGATTTGCATATGTTGAACCAGCCTTGCATCCCTGGGATGAAGCCTACTTGGTCATGATGGATAAGCTTCTTGATGTGCTGTTGCAGTCTGTTTGCAAGTATTTTACTGAAGATTTTTGTGTTGATGTTCATCATGGATACTGGCCTGAAGTTTTCTTTTTTAGTTGAGTCTCTGCCTGGTTTTGGTATCAGGATGATTTTGGTCTCATAAAAATGAGTTAGGGAGGATTCCCTCCTTTTGCATTGTTTGATACAGTTTCAGAATGAATGGAACCAGCTCCTCTTTGTATGTCTGGTAGAATTTGGCTGTGAACCCGTCTGGACCTGGATTTTTTTTTGGTTGGTAGGCTATTGATTGCTGCCTCAACATCAGCCCTTGTTATTGGTCTATTGGTCTATTTCAGCTTCCTCCTGGTTTAGTTTTGGTGGAGTACAAGTGTCTAGGAATTTATCCACTTCTTCCTTGTTTACTGGTTTCTGTGAGTAGAGCTGTTTGGAGTAATCTCTGATGGTAGTTTGCATTTCTGTGGGCTCAGTGGTGATATCCTCTTTATTGTTTTTTATTGCATCTATTTGATTCTTCTGCCTTTTCTTTTTTATTAATCTGGCTATCATTCTTATTTTTGTTTATGCCTTTTATTAACCTGGCTATCATTTTTATTTGTGTTTATGCTGAACATTTGAAGAGCTCTTTCTGAAATCGCAAGTCCTGCCAGAAGCCTCGCTGTCTGGAGGATGAAGGTGTCACTGTGGTCTCACTTTCCAAATAGTGTGCCAGCTGCCCGTATTGTTCTTCTATACCAGGGAGGCAATAAGTGGCTTTGTGCATGCCACAATCTCACCCTGCTGCAGAAACATCAGCTTGCGCGCTTGCTAGGTCAGCCTCGGCAGGGGCAAAGGATCTCATTTTTTTGATGAAATCTACTCTATCGTGTATTTTCTTATCCCCCTGACACCAATGTTTAGCATGGAACTGCCTCCATCCCATAGTACACAAAATGCACATGCAGATTACTAAATTAGAGAACATCTAATTAAATTAGTTATTAAATTAGAGAACATCTTTCATGTGTTGAAGTTTCCCACTATTATTTGAACAATAATCTGACATTTCAGGAATTTCTTACCTTACAAGCCCCACATCTCAAAGACAGGGCCGGGGATTCACCTCCTCACATTCCCTCTGGATCTGGGCCAGCATGTGGTGAAGGCATCTCAACTGAAAGCACCAGCAAGAAACCTCAAAGCAGAGCACAGGGCCATAAGGGAGGCTGTGGGATCCGTTTCTGATGACAGTGGTGGCAGTGGCAGCCAGAGTGTGGGGGGCTGTTGCAGTAGAGTTTCTGGCTTTATAGCCCAATACAGGTATTATGAGCATCAGATCTGGGCTGTAGAGCCATGTCTGGGACAGGACCTTGGCTGTGGTGCCTCTAGGCCCTCAGCTCTGGCCATCTCAGAGAGGCTGGATGTGCTAAGACCCTTCAGTGAATTCACCTGCAGCTTTAACTGATAAAGTGAGTTTTGCAGCTTGCATATAATAAGAGTAGTCGAGTGTTTTGTACTCACTAAGCTTTGCTAGTCCTTTAATGATTGCTGGTCAGGCATGTCTGCCCCACATCCACTGTCTGAGACAGGGAGACAGGCTCTGAGGCTCCTGCTGTGCATGATGATGTGAGCACCGAGTGAGGAAGAGCAGTGGGAGCCTGGGCTGCAGAATCGGAGGAGCAGGCAGGAACAAGAGGAGATGAGGGCATTTATCTCAAGTGTAGCCACCTGACATCATGGCTGCCTGGCCCAGAGCAGGCCCTGCATACATGGTAGCTACCAAGAACAGGTTTTAAAAAACTTTTTATAGTTGTTATTACATATATTTTATAGATTAGTAAATGCAACCAAAAGAAGATAGGATAATTCTCCATACTATACAGCCAGTAAGGGTATGAGCTAAGTAAGATCCAAAACCACCATCCTTTTCTATTTCTCAAATACATGTCCTTTGTCCTATGGAGTCCACCTAGAGGTGATATCCAAGCCCAGAAATTAGGGACAGGTCATTCCTTTAAAAACTCTGAGTTTAAGTTTTCTTTCCTCAATAGTCTAGACTGGCATGTCCCTGCCAGGTCCACAGCTGTGATGACTGGGTCCAATCAGAGCACACGAGGTGTGAGTGTGAACAGGTGAGGCTGTCTTGAGTTGTGACTGGGAGATGGGAATGAAGAGGGAATCAATTTTTGCCCATGTGGCACTTTTACTCACTATTATGCTTCTAACCACAGATTATGATAAATTCAAAGTGAAATGAAGCCAGAAAATGGGCATGGGGAGACTATTTATCTGCTCTCTTTATCACACTTGGATTCTTTGTTTAGATCTGTTTTTCCCACATAAAGTGAGCATAACAAACTTCTCATGTTAGTTTCTGTATGTTAATGAATAAAAAGCACTAAAGCTCTCTTGAATTTAGAGTTGTTGATTAAAAGTACACATTTATACTGCACATCAATGTTTCTTTAAATAATATTGTGTATTATCTGAATTGAGCTTTCTGACATCAGTAGGGCTGACATAAAATACAGTTTATTCTTGAATAATTGAAGTTAATTTTTGGACATTTATTTTTTTCATCCCTGGAGTGGTGTAGACTTCGGAGACATGCAGACATGCGTGTTCCTTGTCTATTTTCCTAACAGATACCACCAGAGAAGTGGCTGAAAACAGCACCCACTTATGATCTCACAGTGTGCATCACAGCTCGGCCGGGCTGCTGCTCTGCTCTGAGGTTCACAAGGCCAAAATCAGGTTATCCCCAGGGCTCTGCTCCTTAACTGTAGGCTCTGGGGGTGATCCTGCTTCTAAGCCATTCAGACTGTTGGCAGAATTCAGTTTCATATTACCTATGATTGAGGTCTCCATTTCTTTGCTGGCTGTCAAATGAGATTCATTTGCAGCTTTCAGAGGCCTCCTACTCCTTGGCTCACTCTTGTTCTTTCATCTTCAAAGCCAGCCATAGCAAGTTCAGTCCTTCTCATACGTCGAACTTCTCTGACCTCCCTCTGCTACCTTTCTCTGGCAGATTTGTCTGCCTTCCTCTTCTGCTCTTAAGGACTCATTGCAATTGGCCCATCTTAATAGTCCAACATACACTCCCTGTCCTTAAAAAGCCAACTACTGTATTCAGTAACCTTAACTGCATCTGCAAAATGTCTCCACAGTAGTACCAGATTGTTTGCTAGAATGAACAGGGAAGGAGAATCTTGAAGGGGCATCTTCAGGATTCTGCCTACCACTCATGTGTGTAACCCTGATTTATAAACTAAGTAGTCCTTGACTAATCCATTAAATTCAATAAAACTTGACCTTGTTTTTCTTTTGTAAAATGAAACTAATTAGGATATATTTCACAGAATTGCCATGAAGACTATAGGAGACTATCTGTAAAAAGTGCTGGCCTGATGCAGTGGCTTATGCCTGTAATCTCAGCACTTTGAGAGGTTGAGGCGAGTGGATCGTCTGAGGTCAGGAGTTGGAGGCCAGCCTGGCCAACATGGTGAAACCATGTCTCAACTAAAAATAGAAAAAATAGCTGGGTATAGTGGCAGGTACCAGTAATGCCAGCTACTCGGGAGGCTGAGGCAGAAAAATCGCTTGAATCCAGGAGGTGGGGGTTGCAGTGAGCTGAGATCATACCACTGCACTCCAGCCTGGGTGACAGAGCGAGACTCTATCTCAACAAACAAAAACAAAAAAAGTGCTTAGCACAGTGGCTGGGCAATTGATGAGATTGACAACTCATATTATTAGTAAGGGGAGTAGTAATGCGAGTATAACTGCTATGCCTGGAGCAGGGTAAGTGCTCAATAAATGCTATCTTTTTTTCTTCCTACATACATCAGAGATTTGTGATAAAAGTGCTAAGCTTTTGTATTGCAGGTGACTTCTCAGGGGAGATCATACCCTGGTAGTCCTAGAGTCTAAGGTGTCCTCCCAGTTCCTCTCTCTGCGCTTGTGCAGTTACTGCCATTGCCAACACACTGATGGGCGTAATCATGAGAAAGAGTAACCACGTGGTAGGATGTCAAAAACTATCAGGAATGAGGCAAAGGGGTCTGTTTTATATCAAATACTGAATTCAAACCAAAAGATCAATTCATCAAAAGGACATAACACACCTTAATGTTTATATACCCATAGCAGAGCTTCAAAATACAGGAAGCAATAACTCAGACCTGCAAGAAGAAATAGACAAATCCACAATTATAAGTGATATCTATATCCCCTCTCAATAAGTGATAGAACAGATGGATTGAAAACCATCTGCATATAGATGATATAGACAGCACCATCAATCAACCTGACCTAATTGACATTTCTAGAACACTCCATCCGACAACAGCCAAATAGCTGAATTCAAGTGCACCAGAACATTGAAACATTTACTAAGATAAATTATATTTTGAGTAATAAAGCAAGTCTTAGTAAATTAAAACCAACAGATCCAGGTCATACAAAGTATGTTCTGTGACTGTAATGGAACTGAATCAATAACTGAAAGATTTCTGGAAAATCTCAAAATATTTGGAAACTAAATAACACAATTCTAAATAAGTCATAGATTAAAGAAGAAATCAAAAGAATAATTGGAAAATATTTTGAACGCAATGAAAATATAAGGCATCAAAATTTGTGGAATGTGTTGAAGCAGTACACAGGGAAAATTTATAGTGCTGTTTTGGAAAGAACGAAGGTCTCAAATTAATGATTTCATCTTCTACTCTAAGAAAATCAAATTAAATTAAAAGTAAGAAGAAAAGGAAATGATAATGTGGTAGGCAGAATTTAAGATGGCCTCCAGAAATCTGTTATTAGGTTAACAGTCAATTGACTGTACGGTAATCAAAAGGAAGAAGATTGTCCTGCATGGACCTGACCTAATCAGGTGAGCTTTTAAAAGAAGATGAAGCATCAGAAAAAGGTTCTTGTTGGCCTGAAGAAGATAGCAAAGCCATGTTGTGAACTACAATGAAGACAGGCGTCACATAGAAGCTGAGTGACCCTAGGCCAACAGCCTGCGAGAATGTGGGAACTACAGCTGTAAGAGATTGAATTCTTGTTTTTGTTTCTGAATTTGTGAGCTTGGGGACCTGAGCCTCAGATGAGCTCACAGCCCAAATGACATCTCAACTTCAGCATAGTAAGATATTTATACAAGGATCCATGCCCAGACTTCTGACCCATGGAAAAATTACAATAAATACATTTACTAAATAATTAAATAATACATTTGTGTTGTTTTAAGCTAGTAAGCTTAGCAATTTGGCTTGCAGCAATAAAAACTAACACAGATAAATTGCAAACCATAAATAAATAAAATATAGAACAAAAAATAGAAAAAATAAAATAAAAAACTGATGTGGTGATAATATTAAAAATGTTGATAAGTGAGAATATGCGATGTTTCATTTTCTGTTCTTGTGTCAGTTTGCTGAGGATGACGTTCTCCAGATTCATCCATGTCCCTACAAACGACACAAACTCATCATTTCTGATCGCTGCATAATATTCCATGGTGTATATGTGCCACATTTTTCCAATCCAGTCTATTATCAATGGGCATTTGGGTTGATTCCAGGTCTTTGCTATTGTAAACAGTGCTGCAATGAACATTCGTGTACATGTGTCCTTGTAGTAGAACGATTTATAGTCTTTTGGATATATACCCAGTAATGGGATTGCATGTACCCCAAAACCTGAAATCCAATAAAAAATTTAAAAAAATATGTTGATAAACCTTCAGCTCATTTACCAGAAATAAAGAGGAAGAGATTCAGTTCTCAATATCTGGAATTAGAGAGATGTCACCACTACAAATTCTACAGATATTAAAAGAATAGTAAAGAAATATTGTGGAAAGATCTATGCCAATAGATTTGAAAAAGTATATGAACATTTGTGTCCATTTGTGTTGTTTGTAGGGACATGGATGAATCTGGAGAACATCATCCTCAGCAAACTGACACAAGAACAGAAAATGAAACACCGCATATTCTCACTCATAGGTGGGTGATGAAAAATGAGAACACATGGACACAGGGAGGGGAGTACTAAACACTGGGGTCTATTGGGGGGAAAAGGGGAGGGCCAGTGGGAGGGGGAGGTGGGGAGGGCTAGCCTGGGGAGAAAAGCCAAATGTGGGTGAAGGGGAGAAGAAAAGAAAACACACTGCCATGTGTGTACCTACGCAACTGTCTTGCATGCTCTGCTCATGTACCCCAAAACCTATAATCCAATAAAAAATTAAAAAAAAAAAAAAAAGAAAAAGTATATGAAATGGACAAATTATTTAGTCTCTTCCCAAAACTCACTCAAGAAAAAATAGATAATGTAAATATCCCTACATATATATAGAGCCTTGGATTGAGAACATTTCCACAATGAAATATATTGGAACAGATGTATTCACTAGTGAATTCTGTGAGCTATTAAAAAGCTTATCAGCTGGACATGATGATGTACACCTGTGGTCCCAACTACTCAAGAGGCTGAGGCAGGAGGATCATTTGTGCTCAGAAGTTCAAGTGTGCTACTTCACTCCAGCTTGGGCAACAGAGCAAGACCCTTTCTCTATATAAAAAAAATTAAAATTTAATGATTCACTTCTACAGAAACACTCTAGAAAATTGAAAAGGAAGCAATGCTTCCCAGATCTACATATGAAGCCAGCATTACTCTCCGATATGAAAACAAAACAAATATGTTACAAAAAAGTAAAACATAGACCAATATCCCTCAGGAACATAGATGTAAAAATTGTAAGCAAAGTGCCAGCAAACACACTTCAATTATACAAAATGATAATGCAACACAACCAAATGGGGTTTGTCTCAGGATTCTAGAGTTGATCTAACATTTGAAAATCCAGCAATATAATTTCCCCTACCAACAAACTGAAAAAGATAACCCACATTATTCACTTAACATGTGCAGAAAAAGTACTCGGAAAAAGCCTTACATTCATTCCTGATAAAAGTATCCACCAAACTAGAAATTAAAGAGAACCGTTTCCACCTGAAAAAGAAATCTATGTCAAACCTAAAGCTAATATCAGACACAATTAATTGTAAAAGGCTGAATGCTTTCCCTGAGCCTACGTGCTCTCACCACTTTAATTCAGCATTATATTGGAGAGTCTACTCAGTGAAAACAGGCAAGAAAAAGAAATAAAAGGCATCAAGTTTGGGATGGGAAAATTCAAATTATTTTTATACAACATGAACACGTTTAGAAAATCTGATAAAGCATGCAAAAAATATTCTGGAACTAATACATGTGTTTAGCAACATGGCAGGACCCAAGATCAATATACAAAAGTCAATTGTATTTCCAGATATTATAAATACACATTTAAGAATTAAATTCAATAAAACTTAGGGATAAATCTTACAAAAGATGTGTAAGACCTGCTCACTCTACCTTAGCAAATATTGCTGATAGAAATTAAAGCTTCAGGTATAAATAAATGGAGAGATACACCATGTTCATGGGTAAGAAGACTGAATTAATAATAGTAAGATGTCACTTCTCCCCTTAATTAACCTATAGCTTCAATGAAATTTCAAAGATCCAGCAAGCATTGATTTTTTTAAAAATTAAACAACTGATTTGAATATTCATGTGGAATTACAATGTACTTAGAATAGCTAAAACAACATCAAAGTAGAAAAAAATTAGAATAATAACACCATCTGATTTCAACTTATAAAACTACAGTATTCAAGACAGAAAGGTATTATTGTTTCAGCAGACGATTTAAAAGTGTGAAGTAAGTAGAAAGTCCAGAAATAGACCACTTATTTATAGACAAGTGATTTTTGATGAAGGTGCAAAAGCAATTCAGTAGAGAAAGGATAGTCATTTTAAATAAATGACCCCCAAAATAACTGGATATCCTTAAGCTAAAACATGTGAACTTCAATTAATAGCTCATGCCATTTGCCAAAATTAATTCAAATGAATCTATGATCTCCATACAAAACCTAAATTTATAAAACTTTTAGAAGAAAACAAGAGAAAAATTTGACTGGTTTAGACAAAGATTGTTTAGACATGACACCAAAACAAAATCCATAAAGAAGTTGATAAATTTAACTTTATTAAAGCAAAAATGAAGAGACAATCCAGGAGAAAATGTTTTAAATCCTATATATGACAAAAAATTGTATCCAGAATTGTAAACTACTCTAAAAGTGAATAACAAGGAAACAACCCCATAAAAGTGGGCAAAATATTTTCACAAACTTCACCAAAGAAGATGTCGATACCATCTCACACCTACTTGAATGTGTCTAGTTATAAAGATGGACCATCTAAGTGTTGATGAGGGTGAGGAAGAACTGGAATTCTCACACACTGTTGGTGGGAATTTAAAGCGATAGAAACAACTTTCTGAGAACAATTTGGCAGTGTCTTAAATAGCTAAACCTAAACCTTTTCATATGAACCAGCAATTTCAATTCTAGATGTTGACTCAAGAAATAAAAGCATATTCATACAATGAATATTCATAGCAGCTTTATTTGTAACAGTCAAAAACTGGAACCAATCTAAACATCCATTGACAAATGAATGGATAAACACATGGTGATATCTCCACACAGCCATAAAAGAAAGTCAACCAGTGATACACACAACACAGATGGATCTAGCAATGTTATGCTAAGTGTATAAAGTCAGAAGAATTGGAGTCTTGCTACAGATACTTCTCCACTTATGACGGGGTTTTGTCCACCTAAGTCAAAACCTTACATTCAGAGTGACTTAGGACATTTTCAATTTACAATGGGTTTATCTGGACATAACTCCATCCTAAATTGAAGAGTGTATGGAATGTGTATCACTTTTGCAGCATTGTAAGTTAAAATGTAAGTCTGGGACCATCTACATGTGGTTTAATTTGTATAACATTTTAGGAAATACAAGTTAATCTAGAATGACAGAAAGAAGGTAAATGCTTGTCCCTTGAAAGAGAAGGGATACATGGGAGGACTTCAAAGGTGTCCAAGGACATTTTCGGGAAGGATGAAGATATTTGCCCAACTCATGGTGAGTGGTTTTCACCACAGAGATACTTAGAATTGACACATGGCCATATGTTCCTTTTCTACAAGAGCTCAATAGCATGACAAGAAGTTCTGCCCAGCAGGGGTTTAATACTCTTCAGTAGATAGCAGGGTCTTGCTGTAGAACCCCAGGGGATAGCACTGTGACTCTCCTAATAGGGTTCACCAGAGAAACCATAGGCATCTTCATGTACCATGGATATCTCTGTGGTATTGTGGTATCTGATAGGTCACATAGTCCAAGTAACAAGGGTATTTGCATCATAGCATGAATCCGTTGCAGAACCTGCTTTTACGGATTCTACTTAAAACTGGCAACCTTTCGTGTCACTTGGTCTGTGAATTGAAGCACAATTACAAAGTGTGGTATATGCTGCCTCCCAAATCCAAAAGGCTTTCCAAGCACTATGTTTCTGTCTTAGTGGAACAAGATGCAAGTTATAATAACTTATTCTTCCCCTTGGAAGGAACATTCCTGACAATTCCCAGATGACTAGACTTCACTGATGTGACAGCTGCCTAAAACTCGATAGCGCTCATTTCTGACTCTGCAACCTGCATGTATCATCAGTGGGCATATTGTGAAAGAAAGCAGAAAGTTTGATTCAGCCCTGGGGCAAGGCTGGGAATGTGTCCTGCAATTGCTGTCTGTTCAGAAGGGCTTTTCTCCTTTCAGCTGGAGATAGAAAAGAACTCACTCATGACCTCAGTAGCCTCACACTGCATTGGTCTGCTTCCATGCCATTTTCAGATAGCACTGGGCTTGTGGCTACTATTTGATTAAGTGTGCAATGGTTCACTGTCATCTGCTATTTTCTTTCTCTTTTCTTTTCCTTTTGTTTCCTGTTGAAGCCTTTGAAACAAACTCTACCTGCAGCAAAATAATAAATTATAAATACCACTACATCCCAAATGGAAGAGATTATTGTGGCCCTTAAGGACTGAAAAATATGCAAGTGTGTGCTTATCAATACTTCTACATTTAATTCACCAACCTGATACCAAGACAGAAGCATTACCTTATTTTATAGGCCCTAATTCAATCATGCTGGAAATAAAAAGTCATGTACTGGTTCACAGCATTATAAGAATCTGTTAAATAGAATCATGCATTTCTGGTGCATTTTATAGTGAAAATGACACCCCTGAATAAAGGGAGACACTAGAGAGAAAAGGACAGATGGTAACATGGACTTTCTTCTTAAAAACTGGTATAATAAAAGATTCATAGTTAAGCATCAAGCCTGCATGTGTGGCTTAGAGAATAGACACATGCCCCCATCTTAATGCAAAATTAGAATGCCCTCAGTGTTCCGTCTGAAGAAAAGAAGCAGCTGAGAAAAAGCCCCGCTGACCCCAGTTTCCTTTGAGGTTTTGTGTCAGAAAGTATTGTTTATAAGTAACAGAGCCTAATTGACACAAGTGTGAAAAGGAGAGAGTTTATCAAAACCATAGGCCAACAGAGGTGGAGCTGGCACTGGGCAATTTCTTTCTTTTCTTTTTTCTTTTATTATCTTTTTTTCTCTTTTATTATTATTATTATACTTGAGTTCTAGGGTACATGTGAAGATGGTGCAGGATTGTTACATAGGTATACCCATGCCTTGGTGGTTTGCTGCCTCCATCCCCCCTCACCTGCATTAGGTATTTCTCCTAATGTTATCCCTCCCCAACCTCCCCAACCCCTGCTATCCCTCCCCCATACCCCCATCCCCCAGCATAACCCCATGTGTGATGTTCCCCTCCCTGTGTTCATGTGTTCTCATTGTTCAACATTCACTTATGAGTGAGAACATGTGGTGTTTAGTTTTTGGTTCTTATGTCAGTTTGCTGAGAATGATGGTTTTCAGATTCATCCATGTCCCTGCAAAGGACGTGAACTCATCCTTTTTTATGGCTGCATGGTATTCCATAAGGTATATGTGCCACATTTTCTTTATCTGGTCTATCCTTGATGGGCATTTGGGTTGCTTCCAAGTCTTTGCTATTTTAAACAGTGCCTCAATGAACATACATGTGTATGTGTCTTTATAACAGAAATATTTATAATCCTTTGGGTATATACCCAGTAATGGGATTGCTGAGTCAAATGGAATTTCCATTTCTAGATCCTTGAGAAATCGCCACACTGTCTTCCACAATGGCTGAACTAATTTACACTTCCCACCAACAGTGTAAAAGTGTTCCTATTTCTCCACATCCTCTTCAGCATCTGTTGTCTCCAGATTTTTTAATGATTGCCATTCTAACTGGTGTGAGATGGTATCTCAAGATGGTATCTCAATGTGGTTTTGATTTGCATTCCTCTAATGAGCAGTGATGATGAGCATCTTTTCATATGTTTGTTGGCTGCATAAATCTCTTCTTTGGCACTGGGTGATTTCGCCAGGCGCTCTCACCACCTGAGAGTCTCTCTTGCTCTCTTTCTGGCTTTCCACTCTGAGCTAGTTTCCCTCTTCTTCTTGCAGACAGACCTGCATCATGCAGCAGACAGTGTATTGTAAGAAACTTTAAACTCACATTATTCTAACTTATGTAGGCCCAGGAGGGAAAATTCTACTCTCCCTTTCCTCCAGCTCCAGTTAGAAATACTCCAGAGAAGTTTACCATTGTCCTGGCTTAGGTTACATGCCCACCTATTAGACCAAACTGTGTGGCTTGCAGGTTAAGGCTATCAGCACTCTTGTTTCCATTACACATCTCCATTTGTGGCTGAAAAGACAGGATATGCCACATTAAAACTGAAAGAGCTACTGGGAAGAGCAGAGCATTAGGATGTAGCCACATCTTTTATTTTTGAGCTGACTAGAGACTTTTGGATTATACCACACAGAAGTGTTATATTCCTGGGAATGTGCTTTCGTCACCTACTAATGAAAGGCACTGAATAAGTTGCAAAACTCCAAATAATTGTATCTCACAGTTACTACCTTCAAGAAGTTCAACATTTAATAAAGAAAATAGCAACAACAACAAAACTAGAACTGATGGGGTTGCCAAGTGGTCTAAGAAAAATACAAGAATCTATTGTAGGTAAATGAATTTGGAGGAGAATCATATATCCATCTATCCACCCACCCATCCACCCATCCACCCATCCACCCATGCATCAAAATCACCCATGGAGCTTTGAAAAACATAGATAACTAGGTAAACCTTCAGAGATGCTGATTTAAGGGTCTGGGGTAGGCTTGGATGTCTGTATTTTTAAAAACTTCTCTGAGACGTGGTGCTAAAACTGCAAATTCCGTGAGTGTTCAAAAGCAGCACTGGCGGGGAGGACTCAAGATGGCGCTGTGAGAACAACCCAGGATTGAAGCTCTTGCTGGATGCGCGGACAGGGTGAGTCAGGGACACATTTCCAGATGGATCTTAGTTGCCCACAGAAAGGGGAAATTCCCAGGTATAAAAGATACGCGGGACGCCAGGCAGAGGTCTCGGCTGGTGTAGCTGGCAGCCGGTGCGGCTCCGGCCCGCGCCAGAGCATAGAGGCACTCCACAGCGCTCCATACCAAAGCGAACTGTTATGGGTGCCCTGTTGAACCGGCAAACTGAGACCTGGGAGGGCTAATCTTGAGACTGAACAGGACTTGGGCAGTCAGCTAGCCCAGGAAATCCCAGGGACAAAGCATTTGGACTAACGCAGTGCGACAAACAAAACAGCAATTCCAAACCCTCCCGGTGAGAAGGTTTTCTTAAAGCGCAGATCCGCGGGGAAGGGGAGTCCGCCATTACAGAGGCAATCAGCCCCCACTGAGGTACACGCCCATTGCTGATGTAGCCTGCCGTTGCCGAAGCAACCTGGTACAATAGAAAGACTCCGCTACAGGGCGTAGCCCATGGCAACAGGGCGTAGCCCGTGGCAACAAGGCAGAGACCACAGCAGAAGGGCAGAGCCTGCAGCAACAGGGTGAACCTCACACCAGCAGGGCGAAGCATTGGCAGGCAAATAGTTATTTGGGCAGGACAGTGAGGCGGACACCAACAAGGAAAGCCTCAAACCCCCCCCCCCTCCCCAGAGAGAGCATCTGAGAAAAAAAAAGTTTTTTTCAGCCTATCAGCCCTGAATAAAAAACAGAGCTCACAGCTCAGCAATTGAGCTCCTACAAAGTACAGACTATCTCCTCAAGCAGCTCCCGGGCCCCTCTATATCCAAAAGACTGACATTTGGCAGGCATCATTCTGGGACAAAGATAGCAGAAAAAGAAACTGGTAGCATCCCTCACTTTTCCGAAGCTGCTATAGGTACACCCCAGACAAGCAGGGCCTGGAGTGGATCTCAGCAGTCATACAATGGAGGGGCTAGACTGGTAGAAGGAAAACCAAGTAACAGATATACTTCATCACCAACAATCTGGGGGTCCACTCAGAGACCCAATCAAAAAGTCAGCAACTATGCCGACGACAAGTGGATAAATCCACAAAGATGGGAAGAAACCAGCGCAAAAAGGAGGAAAACACCCGAAACCAGAACACCTCACCCCCTAGAAAGGACCAAAACTCCTCACCAGCAAGGGAACAAAGCTGGACAGAGAATGACTGTGATGAAATGATGGAATTAGACTTGAGAAGGTGGATAATGAGAAACTTTTGTGAGCTAAAAGAACATGTATTAAATCAATGCAAAGAAACTAAGAACCTTTAAAAAATATATAAAAACAGATTTGAGGAAATTATAACAAGAATGGATAACTTAGAGAGGAATATGAATGAATTAAAGGAGCTGAAAAACACAATACAAGAACATCACAAAGCATGCACAAGTTTCAGTAGCCGAATTGACCAAGCAGAAGAAAGAATATCTGAAGTCGAAGATCAACTCGATAAAATAAAACGAGAAACCAAGATCAGAGAAAAAAGTGCAAAAAGGAATGAACAAAGTCTCCAAGAAATGTGGGATTATGTGAAAAGACCCAACCTACGTTTGATAGGTGTACCAGAAGGGGACGAAGAGAATGAATCCAAGCTGGAAAATACTCTTCAGGACATCATCCAGGAAAATTTCCCCCACCTAGCAAGACAGGCCAACACTCAATTGCAGGAAATACAGAGAACACCACAAAGATATTCCGCAAGAAGAGCAACCCCAAGGCACATAATTGTCAGATTCAACAAGGTTGAAAGGAAGGAGAAAATACTAAGGGCAGCCAGAGAGAAAGGTCGGGTCACCCACAAAGGGAAGCCCATCAGACTCACAGCAGATCTCTCGGCAGAAACACTACAAGCCAGAAGAGAGTGGGGGCCAATATTCAACATTCTTAAAGAAAAGAACTTTCAACCCAGAATTTCATATCCAGCCAAACTGAGCTTCATAAGTGAAGGAAAAATAAAATCCTTTGCAAACAAGCAAGTACTCAGAGATTTTGTCACCACCAGGCCTGCTTTACAAGAGCTCCTAAAAGAGGCACTACACATAGAAAGGAACAACCAGTACCAGCCATTCCAAAATCACACTAAATGCTAAAGAGCATCAACATAATGAAGACTCTACAACAACTAAAGGGCAAAACAGCCACATAGCATCAAAATGGCAGTATCAAATTCACACATAACAATATTAACCCTAAATGTAAATGGACTAAATGCACCAATCAAAAGACACAGACTGGCAAATTGGATAAAAACCCAAAACCCATCAGTGTGCTGTATCCAGGAAACCCATCTCACATGCAAGGATACACAAAGGCTCAAAATAAAGGGATGGAGGAAGATTTACCAAGCAAATGGAGAGCAAAAAAATCAGGAGTTGCAATTCTCATCTCTGATAAAATAGACTTTAAAGTAACAAAGATCAAAAGAGACAAAGAAGGCCATTACATAATGGTAAAAGGATCGATACAACAAGAAGAGCTAACGATCCTAAACATATATGGGCCGAATGCAGGAGCACCCAGATACATAAGGTGAGTTCTTAATGACTTACAGAGAGACTTAGACTCCCACACAATAATAGTGGGAGACTTTAACACTCCACTGTCAATATTAGACAGATCAACCAGACAGAAAATCAACAAGGATATCCAGGGCTTGAACTCAGACCTGGAGCAAGCAAACCTGATAGACATTTACAGAACTCTCCACCCCAAATCCACAGAATATACATTCTTCTCAGCACCACATCACACCTACTCCAAAATTGACCACATAATTGGAAGTAAAGCACTGCTCAGCAAATGCAAAACAACTGAAATCATAACAAACAGCCTCTCAGACCACAGTGCAATCAAGATAGAACTCAGAATTCAGAAACCAACCCAGAACCGCACAGCTTCATGGAAACTGAACAACTGGCTCTTGAACGTTGACTGGGTAAACAATGAAATGAAGGCAGAAATAAAGAAGTTTTTCGAAACCATTGAGAATGAAGATACAACATGCCAGAATCTCTGGGACACATTTAAAGCAGTCTCTAGAGGAAAGTATATAGCAATAAGTGCCCATATGAGGAGAATGGAGAGATCCAAAATTGACACCCTATCGTCAAAATTGAAAGAGCTAGAGGAACAAGATCAAAAAAACTCAAAACCCAGCAGAAGACAAGAAATTACTAAGATCAGAGCTGAACTGAAGGAGATTGAGACACGAAAAACCCTTCAAAAAATCAATAAATCCAAGAGCTGATTTTTTGAAAAGATCAAAAAAATAGACCACTAGCAAGATTGATTAAAAAGAAAAGAGAGAATAACCAAATAGATGCAATAAAAAATGATAAAGGGGAAATCACCACAGATTCCACAGAAATTCAAACCATCATCAGAGAATATTACAAACAACTCTATGCACATAAACTAGTAAACCTGGAAGAAATGGATAAATTCCTGGACTCCTGTGTCCTCCCAAGCCTAAACCAGGAGGAAGCTGAAACTATGAATAGACCAATAACAAGGTCAGAAGTCAAGGCAGCAATTAAGAGCCTACCACACAAAAAAAGCCCAGGTCTAGACGGGGTCACAGCAAAATTCTACCAGACACACAAATAGGAGCTGGTACCATTCCATCTGAAACTATTCCAAATAATCCAAAAAGAGGGAATCCTTCCCAAATCATTTTATGAGACCAACATCATCCTGATACCAAAACCCGGCAGAGACCCAACAAGAAAAGAAAACTCCAGGCCAATATCCATGATGAAAATAGATGCAAAAATCTTCAATAAAATATTGGCAAGCCGATTGCAACAGCAAATCCAAAAACTTATTCATCATGATTAAGTAGGATTCATCCCGGGGATGCAAGGCTGGTTCAACATATGCAAGTCTATCAACGTAATTCACCACATAAACAGAACCAAAAACAAAAATCACATGATTATCTCAATTGACGCAGAGAAGGCATTTGACAAAATTCAACTGCCCTTTATGCTAAAAACCCTCAATAAACTCGGTATCAATGGAACGTATCTCAAAGTAATAAAAGCTATTTATGACAAACCAACAGCCAATATCATACTGAATGGGCAAAAACTGGAAGCATTCCCTTTGAAATCCGGCACTAGACAAGGATGCCCTCTTTCACCACTCCTATTCAATATAGTACTGGAAGTTCTAGCCAGAGCAATCAGGCAAGTAAAAGAAATAAAGGGTATTCAAATAGGAAAGGTGGAAGCCAAATTGTCTCTATTTGCAGACGACATGATAGTATACCTAGAAGACCCCATCACCTCAGCCCAAAAACTCCTGAAACTGATAAGCAACTTCAGCAAAGTCTCAGGATATAAAATCAATGTGCAAATATCACAAGCATTCCTCTACATCAATAAAAACAGACTTAAAGAAAGCCAAATCAAGAATGAACTGCCATTCACAATTGCTACAAAAAGAATAAAATACCTTGGAATACAACTCACAAGGAACGTAAGGGACCTCTTCAAGGAGAGCTACAAACCACTGCTCAACGAAATCAGAGAGGACACAAACAGATGGAGAAACATTCCATGTTCATGGTTAGGAAGAATCAATATCATGAAAATGGCTATACTTCCCAAAGTAATTTACAGAATCAATGCTATCCCCATCAAGCTACCATTGACTTTCTTCACAGAACTGGAAAAAACCACCATGAACTTCATATGGAACCAAAAGAGAGCCCGCATAGCCAAGTCAATTCTAAGCAAAAAGAACACAGTGGGGGGCATCACGCTACCGGATTTCAAACTATACTACAAGGCTACAGTAATCAAAACAGCATGGTACTGGTACCAAAACAGAGATATAGACCAATGGAACAAAACAGAGGCACCGGAGGCAACACAACATATCTACAACTATACAATCTTTGATAAACCTGACAAAAACAAGCAATGGGGAAAGGATTCCCTGTTTAACAAATGGTGTTGGGAAAACTGGCTAGCCATGTGCAGAAAGCAGAAACTGGACCCCTTCCTGACACCTTACACTAAAATTAACTCCAGATGGATTAAAGACTTAAACATAAGACCTGGCACCAAAAAAATCTAGGCAAAACTATCCAGGACATAGGAGTAGGTAAGGACTTCATGAACAAAACACCAAAAGCATTGGCAACAAAAGCCAAAATAGACAAATGGGACCTAATGAAACTCCACAGCTTCTGCACGGCTAAAGAAACAGTCACTAGAGTGAATCGGCAATCAACAGAATGGGAAAAAATTTTTGCAGTTTACCCATCTGACAAAGGGCTGATATCCAGAATTTACAAAGAACTCAAACAGATTTACATGAAAAAAACAAACAAGCCCATTCAAAAGTGGGCAAAGGATATGAACAGACACTTTACGAAAGAAGACATATATGAGGCCAACAGTCATATGAAAAAATGCTCATCATCACTGGTCATCAGAGAGATGCAAATCAAAACCACATTGAGATACCATCTCACGCCAGTTAGAATGGCGATCATTAAAAATCTGGAGACAACAGATGTTGGAGAGGATGTGGAGAAAAAGGAACACTTTTACACTGTTGGTGGGAGTGTAAATTAGTTCAAACATTGTGGAAGACAGTGTGGCGATTCCTCAAGGCCTTAGAAATAGAGATTCCATTTGACCCAGCAATCCCTTTACTGGGTATATATCCAAAGGACTATAAATCGTTCTACTATAAGGACACATGTACACGAATGTTCATTGCAGCACTGTTTACAATAGCAAAGACCTGGAATCAACCCAAATGCCCATTGATGATAGACTGGATTGGAAAAATGTGGCACATATACACCATGGAATATTATGCAGTGATCAGAAATGATGAGTTTGTGTCGATTGTAGGGACATGGATGAATCTGGAGAACATCATCCTCAGCAAACTGACACAAGAACAGAAAATGAATCACCGCATATTCTCACTCATAGGCGGGTGATGAAAAATGAGAACACATGGACACAGGCAGGGGAGTACTAAACACTGGGGTCTATTGGGGGGAAAAGGGGAGGGCCAGTGGGAGGGGGAGGTGGGAACGGATATCCTGGGGAGAAATGCCAAATGTGGGTGAAGGGGAGAAAGGAAGCAAAACACACTGCCATGTGTGTACCTACACAACTGTCTTGCATGTTCTGCTCATGTACCCCAAAATCTAAAATGCAATAAAAAATTTAAAAAAAAATTGCACTCTGGGAAAAGTGATTCCTCTTTTTCTGGTAGACAAACTAGGTAATGCAATTTTCTCATCTCTTAATTTCTAGATATAATAATTTTCTGTCAACTACAGTGCAAATTATATATAATCTGTTCCATTAAAGGCAACACAATTGAAAATGCCTTCATTATTCACAGGGCTACAATTTTAAATAAAGTTGTATTTTTAAATTAAAAAAAAAAACAAAAACAGCACTGGAAACAAACTTGTGGGCAGTATATGCTCAATATAAAATAGGTATAAATTTAGACAAAACAATTTTGGAGAAAATAGAACAGAAGTGGTAAAAAGAAAAAATTGTAATCCCAGCACTTTGGGAGGCCAAGGTGGGTGGATCACAAGGTTGAGAGAGCCATAACATCTTAGCCAACATGATGAAACCCCGTCTCTACTAAAAGTACAAAAATTAGCTGGGCATGGTGGTGTGTGCATGTAGTCTCAGCTACTTGGGAGGCTAAAGCAGGAGAATCACTTGAACCTGGGAGGTGGAGGTAGTAGTGAGCTGAGATCGACCATGGCACTCCAGCCTGGCAACAGAGACTCCATCTCAAAAAAAAAGTATGTATTTGAAGTATTGGTCCCATCAGTACCCATCTCAGCAGTGGGAAATCACCATCTGTCCACAGCTTGTAAGTTTTCTACACTCCTCCTTAGAGAACTCATAAACAGATAATGAACACAAGCAGCGTGGGGCATCAGCTTGAACAGATCCTTGAAAGTGGGTTCAAGGTATCTCTCTCTGGAAAGGAATCCCAGCTTCTACCTTGCATATCTTATAGAGCCCGCTACCTGTAGCAAACATAGTTTTAGAAGACATACCTTTTTCTTTTTGAGATGGAGTTTCACTCTTGTTGCCCAGGCTGGAGTGCAGTGGCATGATCTGGGCTCACTACAACATCCACCTCCCGGGTTCAAGCAATTTTCCCGCCTCAGACTCCTGAATCGCTGGGATTAAAGGCATCCACCATCATGTCTGCTATTTTTTTCTGTTTTTAGTAGAAATGGGGTTTCACCATGTCTCAAACTCCTGACCTCAGGTGATCTGATCCACCCGCTTCGGCCTCCCAAAGTGCTGGAATTACAGATGTAAGCCATCATGACCAGCCACCTTTTTTAGACAAGATGTTTTCAGCAAGTGACAGAAAACCAGTTTTAGTTGCCACAGTTTAAGAATGTTATTATTCACTAACTGGGGAGTCCAGAAGCAAGTTGGTCTTCAGAGTTACTGATTTACTGGTTCAGTCATTATGTCTAGGACCTAGGGATTTCTGCCCCTCTGGTCTGTCAACTACAGCCTCAGCATCATCATAAACCTCTCCTCCTTTTATGGTCATAAGACAGCAGACTGGTTCTTCATTCTTCCTTGGAAATAGATAGCTCCAGATCAGGGAAAGAATGGGACAGGGAGTCTGGCTTGTGTCTAGAGAGATGTTTCTCCGAAGCTTCCATCAAAGCACTCCCATCTTTGACCAGAATGAGGCAGCATGCTTAATCTCAAACAATCATTGCTGAAGACAAGAGGGCTGCCAACAGGCTTGCTCCTTGAGTTTAAGCTGCTTATTCAAACTACGTTACTAATCAGGGAAGGAATGGAATAGATTTAGATGTTATCCATGATGCTCGTGCGACAGTGGAAATTAAATACCTTCCTTCACTTTTCCATTTCTTGCCTTTTGAGGAACTGTAGTAGAAATACAGGGTTGGTGACAATAAAGAGATGTGATTATTATTTTCATTGTGGTCATGGAGAGGATGAAAGAACCATAGGGCTAAGATAGTATAAAAACCTCCTATCACCACATTCTGAAAATCCATCTGTGTAAAGGCAAGCAAACAGATGCAGTTACTGCTCTTGTGAAGCTGTCTGGCTTTGGGAATAATGGAAAGTGTTTATGTGAGGGAGTGCCTGAGAGATGGGCCTTCAAGGATCAGAGTGATCATGAGGGGTTGGGGTTTAAGACAGTTCATGAAGAGAGGGGAGTATGAGTTCAATTGTTGCGACAGTGAGGACAGACTCTGAGGGTAGCCCACAATCCAACTCATCTAGAGTAAGTGACATATGTGCACAGAAGAGCAGTAGGATATGGGACCAGAAAGCTCATCCGAAAGATACTGCAGCAAACCTCCAGCACCAGACCAAAGAAACTGTTGTTCAAATGTAGGTTAGGTGAGACCAGTGAAAGTTTTAGAGTGAAAAATTTAAGTGATTAAAGCTGAATTTTTGGGAACTATCTTGAATGACCAATGTTTTGTAATCCAGAGGCCATATTTTGAAAGTGTAAATTAAAATACTGGTGGAAAGGGAGAAGCAGAGGCATAGTTGTTATTGATACAATTCTCAGTGGCCTGGAAACTGACTGAAGGAAGGGGCTGAAGTACACAGAAGAGTTCAGAGTGATTCAGGATTTCAAGTGTGGATGCCTGAAACAAAACAGGGCTTTTTGGAGTGAGTTAGGAGAAGATGTAGGCCTGGGTGGGAAAGTGAGGGACTGAATTATGTACACATTGACTTCATTCACCAGCAAAGTCATCATATGGGAATAGTCAGATAGTAGCTGGTTAGAACTTTGGGAGGTAAGCCTTGACTAGAGGCACAGATTTTTATTTCTGACAAAGGCAGATACCTGTGTTCCAAACATGAGCTCCTGAGTTAGAGTCTTTGGGGCAGGCAATGGACTCTTTGTTTTCATTTTTTTTCCTATATATTTTATTGCACTTTAGGTTCTGGGGTACATGTGCAGAACAAACAGGATTGTTGCATAGTTACATACATGGCAATGTGGTTTACTGCCTCCATCCCCTTATCACCTATATCTGGCATTTCTCCCCATGTTATCCCTCCCCAACCTCCCTATCCCCCACTTCCCTCCCCATTCCTCCACAACAGACCCCAGTGTGTGATGCTCCCCTCCCTGTATTCATGTGTGGACTCTTTATTTCAAATGTATCATGGGAGATTCCGATGCCCACAGAGTGTTGACAGCCACAGGCTAAGTGCCCACTTTTGCTGATAGGACACTTCTGCATGTCCTTCTTGCCAATTCCACTTACAGGCTCAATTTGGACTACATTTTGTCTATATGCTTTATGTCAGATGTCCATTTAGTATATTTTCCTAAGCCTCTTTTCTCAACACATTGAGCACATGAAAGCAACTGGAAGGCCTATCTCTTTTCTACAACTTCAGTGCTTTTAAAAACCACATATTGCATCTTGTTTGTGTGCTGCAAACGCTGTCATAAACAATTCAAGCTCAATTACATTCTTTAAACTGGTCTAAACAGAGTATCTATTATGATTTCCATTCCTATATTTAAGGGAAGAACAGAAATGTCAATGACCCACACTTCGCACACTCTTTTGTATAGGGTTCCAGCACATCATGAATTTGAGGTAAAGAGTTCTGAATCACAGAGTGCCATTCGGGAGTTTTTCATTATTTGTACACTGGTAAATGTATACTGCTTTTTGCATTATTTCTTTTCCAAAAGAGAGATTTTATAAAGAAAAATATGTCCCAATGAGTGTATCAGCTTCTTTATTTTCCCAAGAGTTAACCTTGTTTCTGTCTAACACAAACAGAAAATAGTATGCAAAAAGAGAGCAGTAGTGAGAATACGATAGAAAACACACAAAAGATTGGATCAGAATACATAAGGGAAATCTACAATTCAATCTTAAAATAAGGCCAATAACCTAATAGTAACATGGGCTATGTTTATGAAAAGGAAGACCACTTAAGAAGGAATATAAATAACCAATAAACAAAATAGCATATATTGAACTCACCAGTCAAAAAAAAAATGCCTACTAACCTAACAAGGTTCTATTTTCTTCACCTATCAGACTGAAAAACCTTAAACTTTGATACTTTGGTACAAGTAAGGATATGGAGACACTGGTAGCTTTGATGTATTCTTAGGGGTATAATTGGGCACAAACATCCAGGGAGTTTGCAGTCTCTGTTTACATTAAAACAGCCATATCCTCTGACCCAGAAATTTATCTTGCCCAGATCTAATTCATAGGAATGCTCACACACGCACACACACACACACACAAATATGTAAAGGGTTCATAGAAGTGAGAAATTGAAAAAAAAATTAGCAATATAAAATAAAATCAGCAATAAGATAGGTGATAAGCTTTGATGTATACGTATTAGGAAGACCAGGGCAGATAAATATAAGGAAGTGCATCTTTATGATGTTGACGGTGGGTCGGGGGGGGATATTTTATCGAATAAAAAAATAGCAGATGTGATTTATAACTTGAGGATAATTTTAAAAACACAAATAGATACTGAATCTTTCTCGAGGCCAGAAATTGATTGGATGATGGGGCTGAGGTATACAGGAGAGTTCAGAGTAACCCAAGATTTCAAGTGTAGATGCCTGGAAGAAAACAGGGCTTTTTGGGGTGAGTTAGGAGGCAGTGTAGGTCTGGGTAAGAAAGTGAGGGGTTGAATTATGTACACTGTTCTCTTGCCACCCACATGACCTTGGAAAGTAGTTCTCCCTATTGCTTTGTCCATGGCTCACTATTGGTGAAGTCTAAATTAGAATTGAGGTCTTCTGGGGTCATACTCATCATGTCACTCTTGCTTCTTGTGTCTGTGACTGACAAACTTAACATAATCCTCTTCAAATCATCTGTCTTGGGTTAGCCCCACGTGGTTACATGCCAAAGATCAATTCACCTGGGCCATATGTGCCTCACTCATCTCCGACATACACAGTGCACTGCAGTCTTGCTACCATCTGGCACTCTCAGCCTCTCCAGATCCAAACACATCCCTGAGCTCTGTGCTGGGGAACTGGGACAAAGATCAATTACCTGACATCTTGCCAATCATACCACAGGCCGTTAGACTAGATCATTCTGTGATCAACAAACTGGGTTATTCAGTCCAAGGGAACAACATTCTGCATTAAAATATGAATTAACAAAAAAATGATTTTCTAAATCCATGAAATAAGGAGTTGGCTTTTCAAACCTCTCATCATGTTTATAATATAATACAAATAAATACACATCAATGGGGGAAATCTCATCAAAGTCTTTTTCACTCTTATACATTTCTTTAGAATATATTAACTCTATTTTTCCCCCACTCTCGAATTACAGCTTCACATCATTAAGCAAAGCAGCAGAGCTTTTCCCCCGGAAGAAATAAGAGAAAAAGAATAGCAGGTAGCCTGTATATTTTGAAATACTAAGAAGGAATCCATAATCCCTTTGGCATCCTAGTGCTGTTTCCAGCCTCTCCAAGGAACGCAGGACAGACGTCTTGGAAGGACGAGGCCTCTGGGGACGTGGCTGAGTGATCTCTTCTCTCAACTGAATCTGATGTTGACAGGGAATGAAAGACACTGAGCGAGGTAGTGGTCCATGAAATCATGGCTAATCACATACATAGTTGTATATTTTTAAACATATCATGAGAAATTCTTGTAAAAGTTGATGCAAATGTTAAATAAAAGAAAACCAGGAACATCCTTGGAAACTCTGGAGGCAGTATGAGGAATATAATTCTGCTAAACAAGAAAGATTCAGGAGCACTATTCTCTCCCATGTGACCTTGGAAAGAAGTTCTCCCTATTTCTTTGTCCATAAACTAAGAGAACAAACTATTTCATAAGTTGTCCCCAAAATTAAATGAAATATTTGTACACAGATTAGTTCTTATTGTCATGGAAGGCTATTTTTAAAAAATAGCATTATGGAATTTTTGAAATCTGCACTTAATTATCTCTAGAATTGTAAACAGAAAAAACATTCTTCATTATATAATTATGGCTACACTTACTGGGAATAAACTTCAAGTTAGTATTTAAGAAGAAACAGTCAATCAATACACTATCTCCATAGCCAAATGATTAGGTTGCTGACCTCTATAGCTCAAGATCTTTTCCATTGTATAAACTAAGAAGCTAGTGTTCTGAGTAGTGACTCAATTTTTGTCATGTTTTTCTTTCTGAAATATTGTAAAATCTTCCTTGGTACAACTTAGTTTTCTCTGATCAAACATAATCTTAACAGAAATGCTAACCCAGACTCTGAAGTTAAATATCTGCATTTATTTTTAAGACGGTTGTCCAGAATAAGTATATATCAGTGAGTTTAGATAATAATCAAAGCTTAAACAAAAATTAGAACATCCTCATGCAAATCTTTAAGAACCTGAGGATAAACCTTTGGATTAAGTTTTAACATCTGAGGTAAAAGCTTTTCTAGGTAAGGACTGAGATTGCACAGTGACCAAAACCTGTTGGAGAGGAGATTATCTCACTCCTATGAGGATTAAGAATCCGAGGCCTTGGAGGACTGAGAGATGGCATGTCATCCCTGCTTGTCTAGCCCATGGACTGGGTTTAAATCTTTAGGATGATCAACTGTTTCCAGAAGATGTTTTTTGAAATTGAATGCAAGTAGAACTGTGTTGGCATCTAGGTGAAGAACTAGAACAGAGTTTGCGATAGTGTCATTTTTATATTTCTGCATAGACTCCAATCTGATCTTGCAAATCAGAATGGAGGCTGGGGAACAACTCAAAACTTGGGGGTTTTGGTATCCTCCAAAGAAGCAGTAGGCTCCTTTAAGCAGCTTTGCAGGCAGCAGGCAAGGACACAAAGAAGTGTGTCAGTGATAATGAGCTGAAGAACACTTTGCCATCTCATGCGAGACACAATCAGATACAAGACTCCTTTAAACAACAGCAGGATTTAGGGGAATGAGCTGAGTCCTGAGGCTAGGCCACATGCCAGGAGATGGGTGATTAAGAGCATTAAGATTTGTGACAATTGTATAGAGATTGGAACTGAAATACAGTCTATTGATTTTAGCTAGTTACCTAGACGGATGTGTGGAACTTTTGTTTTCCTATAAAAATAGAAAGAAAAGAAAAAGTGTTGAAAATATAATAAAACAGCATTTAGTGAATCTGTTAATCTCTCACTTACCTATTTCCCAAGACTATTTAAATGTCCTTCTCTTTTAATACAATCATGTGTTACATAAAGACATTTTAGTCAATGATAGACAACATATACGAAAGGGATCCCACAAGAATGTAAGACCATATTTTTACTTTCTTTGTTTAGATACACAAATATCTACCATTGTGTTCCAGTTGCTTACAGTATTCGGCATAGTCACGTGCTGTACAGATTTGCCTTGGACAATAGGCTACATTGTTTAACCCTGTGTGTAGGAAGCTCTGCCATTTAGGTTTGTAAAAACATCCCCTATGATGTTGGCACAATAATGAAATTGCCTAAAGCCACATTTTTTAGAACACAGCCCTGTTGTTAAGCAATGCATGAGTGTACTTTTATTTCATTTTCCACTTTTCATCCAAATTTAATAACAACTTTAGGTATCTTTACCATAACTCTATCATGAACATTGATGTATAAAAATTCTCAACAAAATTTTAACAAATTAAATTCAACAATGCATTTTTTAAATGTACATACCAGCCTTGTATGGTGGAGTGCGCCTGTAATTCCAGCTACTTGGGAGGCTGAGGCAGGAGAATTGCTTGAAGCCAGGAGGCAGAGGTTGCAGTGAGCTGAGATAGCGCCACCGCACTCCAGCCCGGGCAACAGAGTGAGACTCTGTCTCAAAAAACAAAATAAAATAAAATGTACATACCACAACCAAGTGAGATTTATTCCAAATATGCCAGTCTGGATCGACATTTAAAAATCAATTAATATAATCTATTACAGCAAGAAAATAATTGATGCAGAAAAAACATTTGACAAAATCCACCACCCTTTAATAATAAAAACTCAGAAAACTAGGAGTAGCTAAGTAGAAAATCGCAAACAATTGACAAAATAAATCTCCTCCTGGAACTAATAAGCAATCAGAGCAAGACTGCATAATGCAAAGTTAACATACAAAAGTCAATTGTTTTCCTATATACCAGCAATAAACAATTGCAATTTGAAATTAAAGCACAAAACCAGTTACAACTGCTCAAAAAATAAAATTCTTAAGTGCAAACCTATTAAAATATGTACAGGGTCTATATACAGTAAAATAAAAAAGTCTGATAAAAGAAATTAAAGAGGATCTAATTAAATGGAGATATATTCTATGCTCATGAATTTGAAGACTCAGTATATTCAACAGGTTAGTTCTGTCCCACAGGATCTGTAGATTCAAGGCAATAACAATTAAGAGTCCAGCAAGCTATTTTGTGGATATTGATAAAATGAAGTCAAAGTTTATATGAAAATGTAAAAGAAAAAAAATAGCCAACAGGATACTGAAAAATAATATAGCAGTAGGTGTGGTGCAGTTAAGGAAAGTGGAATTACTGGACCCCCACCCTGGGACTGCTCCCACTGCCAAAGCTGAATGTAAGTCAAACTGGAACCACAAGCAGATGGAAGCCAATAAGATCCATCGCAGTATAAAGGGGTGTATGGGGTGTAACATGCCAGGACAGTCCTTCTTACAGTGAGGGACAGAGAACCTAGGGGTAGGCAAAGCTCGAGAGTCTGAACAGTCAAGCAGTGATGTTAGAGAAGCTGGATGGAAGGTAGTAGAACCTTAGAGTCCTGTGGGGTTGGGGTGGGGACATTGACAAGACTCGTGAACAAAGGGGAGCTCCACTCCTAAAGGACCTGAATTAATAGATGGACAAAAGATAGATTCAGCCCCTGCTAAGGCAAAAGCCTAATTGTAAGAACGGTGTCCCAAGACCATGGAAGAACACATATCCCAAGGGACCTGATTCTGTGTCAAGCTGCTTCACAGCTCCCTGTGTAAGATGCCCAGTGGTCCTGAATATTATGTGTGGGAGCCAGGAAAGGGGGCAACATTCAGACTATGGCTGAAGTCCAAGGAGTCCCCACCCTCAAGAGAAGGCAGATGACAGTTTGAGTATCTTTTGAACTAAAGGAGAAAAGGTTATTTTTAATGCATTCATTTAAAAAGTAAGAATGCAGAGAATGCCTAAAGAAAAGATAACATAAAATCCCTCCCATACAACAGGATCCTTGAAGCAAAGCACATGGTAGGAAGATCATTGTCATCTCTCCGTTCATCTCCACCATGTCTGCAGCCAGCTGCTGGCCATGCACGTGGTAGTAGACTGAAGCATTCCACATTTCTGGACTGGACTGGAGTGTATGCCAGATAAAGGGCTGGCCAAATACCACTGCTGGAGCCTCAAAACAACAGTTCTACAGCGAAGTGTGAAGCCCATCCTGAAGTGCCAACATTCCCATCTGGGGGGCCATTTGCAAAAGTGTATGCATGCCACGTTTTAATTTTCGGAAGAGAGACACATTTTGAGTGCATGGTGATATAAGTAGAACTGCACACATGTAGTCATCAATGCAGGGCTATTATTTATTCTGAAATACTTCACATTGTTGCCTACTCTTCTCAGCCCAAGCCTAAATTTCATGCAAGCACTTCTTTAAAAGGCTGCTTCTCTACAGGAGTTCAGGAGTGGGCTGATCCTCTCCTAGGGATGGGGCCTCTGTCTTTGAAAAAGCATATTCAATTTCATGCAATTGGAAAAAAAATTATAAGGCCTAGTGTCATCATATCAATGGCAGAAAATCAAAGTTAACAAAACCTTTTTGACAAGAAGATTTGGGTAACGTGAACCACGTTACGTTTGGCTTTCTTTGTAATGGCATCTGTTTGGTTGCAATGCTCTCCATCTTCCCACTCCATAAGATTGAGAATTCCTGGAGGACAGGGATAACAGCAAAAATAATACTTTCTACATTCACACAGGGTTTTAAAAGGTGTTGAAGAGCTTTCTCTGCTAAATTCAGCATGCTGAAACAGGTAGCTGCAGAGGGACTGTGGACAGATTTCCTGGGTTTCAAACCTAGCTTCACCAAGACAAAACTGCATGACTTTGGGCAAGTACCCTCTATAACATGGCGACAATAATACTTCATCCTCCTAGGGCTCATAACCCTCAATTGTGTGTATTAAATGAGTTTTGTATAAAAAACACTCAGCATAGTTCCAAGCTCCTAGGGGGTGAGACGGAAATATGGGCTGTCATTGGACATGGAACACACGTGTACTTGTGTGATCCTTGTAACAATCCTGTGACAGTCATGGAAGTCAGGTCCATTTTGCACAGATGAGAAACTGGGTCACAGGAAGTCTTGCCTAAAGCCTAGCAGCTACTGAGAGGAGCTAACACTAGGTCCCAGTACTCCAGCCACTGCCCTTAACAGGACCTAGGGTACATTTTGTTTTCATTCCTGTCAAGGAATTGATTACAAAAATCTTGTCATTAACTTGGGTACTTTTTCAGTCTACATCAGTCTAGGAGTAAACAAGGGTAACAACAATGCTATGAAGTAACATTTCTTTGGTCCACCCTCACCAGCAATTTGGAAGATTCCAGCTTCCATAAAATTCACTTGAGCCATTCTGGGAGTCTCAGGACTGTGTGATAGGTCCTCACATACAAGTCTGCTTAGTTTTCACTTGATGAGTAACTTTTTTGTCATTGACTTCATCTGCCGTGGGGGTTTCTCAGCCAAAACTGCCACCCCATCACATCTTTCCCCATGTGCTCACACTTCCGCAGCTCAAGTATCGGCTGTGGTGTCTCCTGCTCCAGCTGCTGGACTGTCTGTCTCACCAGCCCTCTGCCTAGGATAGGACACAGCCCAAACCTAGGCTCAGGCTGTGACCCACCACTCATGTAGAAAAGCAGGAGCTTAATTCCTTCTCAATCAATATATTAATTCTTTATTAGTAATACAATGTTAAAGTACACCTTTCAAAAATGCAAAACCATGATTCTAAGGCAAATACAAAATAAGCACACGTCAAAGATGTTTTCTCAAGCTCATTAATTAAAGGGGAGCCAGTAAGTTGTTATGACCACTTCCAAAAGCATTATAGAAGCAAAGGCACTTTATGGGAGGATAAGATTTCTGGCTTAGACACAAAATTGATTAATGCCTAATAGGCGTGTAAAGAAAGAAACTATTATTCTAGTGAAACGTAGAATCTCTCCTACCGAGTCTGTTAGGTTAAAAACCAAACCAAAACAAAAAAATATTTCATACATCTTATTAAGGTGTCTAAGAATAGACCATCCAAGTAGAGAGAAACCCAAGTTTTATCATAATGATATTTGGCAGTATAAGTTCCACAAGACTTTTTCATCTCCTTATGAATTAATCTATCAAAATTCGGTCAACTTTGGCAAAATTTTAATATATTTTATAACATCTTTCAGATTCACTGTTGTAAATCAAAACAAATTATTTGCTAACCTACAACTTTCTATATGCATTCAAATTTTGTTTTTACTCTTATCTAACTTTCTGGAATAGCCTAATGACATAACTCTTCTAAATTCTTATTAACTTACTAAAGAAGAACATATTAAACAACAAAAATAATAGCCCTTACGTGCACAGTTAGATTTCTCCATTAATATTCCTCATGATAGAGTCGCAATTACCAGTACAAGTTATAACTTAAAAGCACACTAACTCTTATTACAAGAAAAAACTGGGTGGCAGAAACTGAGAAGTACCTGTTGTGTGTATTTCAGCAGTCAAGCAAAGCTAGCAAAGGTACAGAAACTATTTTCCACAGCTACATACATCCCTTTTACTTCCGTCCTGAGTGGAATCAGAAATGGCTTTATTAATAGGATATTATAGCATATGAAAATAAGAAGTAAAAGCACGTAATTTTTTTATTTTTGAGATGGAGTTTCGCTCTTGTTACCCAGACTGGAGTGCAATGGCACGATTTCAGCTCACCACAACCTCTGCCTCCTGTGTTTAAGCAATTATCCTGCCTCAGCCTCCCGAGTAGCTGGGACTACAGGCACATGCCACCATGCCCAGCTAATTTTTGTGTTTTTAGTAGAGACAGGGTTTCACCATGTTGACCAGGATAGTCTCAATCTCTTGACCTCATGATCCACCCGCCTCGGCCTCCCAAAGTCTTGGGATTGTAGGCGTGAGCCACCGCACCCAGCCAAAAACATGTAATTTTAACCTACGTTTAGTAAGATCTCAGTATTCAATTTTACTAAGAAAAAAAGTGTTTTATAATCTAAGGATGTTGGGCTATATAGAAGGTAAAAATTGCTGTTGATATAAAAATTTGGTAAATAATTATTTAATTTACTTGAACACCCATGTACTATTTCTATAATCTTAAGCACGATGTAGTGGCAGTATTTGCTTTTTACTTTATTTAAATCAATAAAATGTTTGAAGAATTCAATATGAAACAAATTTCATGAAGAAAGAGTGAGAACCCAGAATGCTGTAAAGTCATATGCAAGAGTTTGTTATTAACAAATGCAGTAAATAATATACATATATGTTATTGCATACAGATATATTGCATATATATAATATATATTGCATATATATTATATATGAAAGATAGAAAATATGTTTATATACACATACATTATATATACAATATATATAATGTATAATATGTATACAACATATAATATATACTATATATTATAATATATCATACAATATATAATATATACATTATATATTGTATATTATATATTATATAATGCATGTGTGTGTGTGTGTGTGTGTGTGTGTATATATATATATATATATACATATTTGCTATCTTTCATCTTTACTTCTTGTACTCTTCTTTTATATCCATTTCTTGGCATAATCTCCTCCTCCTCTGTTCCTATCTCTGTGCCAAACATATTTTTGAGGAAACCAGAATTGATCACACACACACACACACACACAGAGTAGGAGGTGAGCAGCTGGTGAGTGAGTATTACCACATGAACTCCTCCTCCTGTCAGATGTACAGTGGCATTAGATTCTCATTGGAGTGCAAACTCCATTGTGAACACACACACACACAGAATATTGCTCCTGCACTGTGATCACATTCAAATTATCCCTCCTTTTCTGAAATCTTTTTTTCTTAATTCACAACCAAATATGGTGATAGCTGAAAAAGTTAATAGATCACTAAAACTAAATTAATGGTAGCTAGCATTGTAGGTGGCCATAGCAGTTAAGTGAATGGGGATGGCTTCTCAGTTATCAGCAAATGTAACAAAAGATTGAAATTAACATACGTTGCTTGCAGATGATGTAACTATTTATGTAGAAAATCCCAAAGAATCAGAAAAAATACTCCTACAATTAGTGATTATATCAGTGTTGTAGGATATAACGTTGATATACAAAAGTCAACTACTTTCCCCTTTATTAGGAATGAACAATTAGAATTTGAAACTAAAACACCACACCATTTACTTTAGCATTAACAAACAAATGAAATACTTAGGTATAGATTAAACAAAACGCATAAAAATCTATGTAAGGGAAACTATAAAAACGCTGAAGGAGGAAATCAAAGATCTAACTATATTTTTGCAACCATATGGCACTCTGGGAAAGGCAAAACTATAGCGATAGTAAAAAGATCAGTGGGGAGAGATAGCACGTGGAGAAATGCCAGATATAGGTAAAGGGGAGGAAGGCAGAAAACCACACTGCCACTTGTGTACCTATGCAACAATCTTGCATGTTCTCCACATGTACCCCAAAACCTAAAATGCAATTAAAAAAAAAAAGATCAGTGGTTGTCAGCAGTTTAGAGAAAGGATGCAGAGGATAAAAAGTGGGATGTAGGGGATACTGGCCATGATGCAGGCAGCTAATCTGTGTGATGCTGGAATGGTGGATGCATAACGTGCACATTTCCCAAAACCCATAGACTTATGTAACAGAATGTAGCCTAATGTAAACTTTAGACTTTAGCTACTAACCGTGTATCTATACTGGTTCATCAATTATGACACATATACCACACTAATGCAAGCTGTTTATAGTAGGGGAAACAGGAGGAGAAGGGGGACGGGGAGGAGAAAATATACTGGAACTCTCTGCACTGTTCTGTAAACGTGAAAACTACCCTGATCTATTTTTTTAAAATAAGTTCACAACAGTTTGCAAAACAGACTAATTCTTCTACTGATGTGACCTCCAAATAGAATATACTCTCCACTGGCAATCATGTAACACTGACTTTTAAAACAAGGAAACCAATAACACATCCTATTTGGAATGTTGGTATGTTTGATCTCAGTTATCAATAAGTTGAAGTCATAATGGGATCTGTTTTTTTTTTTAATAAAGCAATTTGGGAAGGTAGGAACAAAGTGGAACTTTTCTAGCACCAAGAGTGGCCATGGCATCTTGCACACCAGGCAGAGGACTTCTCCTTCTCTCTGTTTTCTCTATATCAAGGCTATAGTAGAACTTGAGGAATCAAATAAAGCAATTGCAGGGCAATAAAGTGAGGTGGGTGTTAGAGGATTAAAATTGAGTTTACATATGTGAACGATATCTCTTTTAGAAATAGGTCATGGTGGTGTGAACATGTGTATGTGTGACAGCATATACATGCACACATCCATACATTTTTAATGGTCCCCTTATTAATTATTAATATAATCTGAAAGCTATCACTTTAATTGCTTTTCTGGAGTGTGATTTTTCAGTCCTGGATATTGTATGATTGTGATGACTATCTCCATTAGTATATAAAAACAAAACTATGTAATATAAATACAATTTTAGAAGAGCATAAATTTTATGCCTTTTAGAGAATTATGATCAGGGCTGTTATACATTGTATTTTCTAAAAATAAGAAAGAAGAAGAAAAGTTATGATGGTGTCAAGCGGAAAGAGAATTAAAATATGGGAAAAGAATATTAATAAGTAAGGATAATCTTGAATAATGCATAGTTTGGGAAGACTAGTAAAGAGATGACCAAAAGACTGGTATTCACCTGTTTATGTTCAAATATAATTAACCATAGTTTCCCTCTTTGAGAAGATTTCATTACATATATAGTCTAGTGTGATAATTACTTTTATGTGTCAACTTGACTGGGCTGTGGGATGCCCAGATGTTTGGTTAGGCATTATTCTGGGTGTGTCTGCTTCTGGATGAGATTAACATTTGAGTGAGTGAAGTATACGGGTCTCCCTAGTATGTCTGCCTCATCTAATCCCTTAAAGCAAGAGTTTCCAACCCCCAGGCCATGAACCAGTACCTGTCCATGGCCGGTTAGGAACAAGGCAACATAGCAGGAGGTGAGCAGCTGGTGAGCGAGTAATACAACCTGAGCTCCTCCTCCTGTCAGATGGGCAGTAGCATTAGATTCTCACGGGAGCGCAAACCCTATTGTGAACTGCACATGCAATGAATCTAAGTGGCATTCTCCTGATGAGAATCTAACTGATGCCTGATTATCTGAGATGAAACAGTTTCATCCTGAAACCATCCCTGCCCCCTAGCCCCCAGTTGATGGAAACTTGGTCTTCCACGAACCCAGTGCCTGGTGTCAAAAAGTTTGGGGACTGCTGCCTTAAAGTCCTGAACAGAACAAAAGGCTGAGCAAGAGAGAATTCATTTTGTCTGCCTGAACAGTCTTCAGGGTGGGACATTAGTATTCTCTTGCCTTCAGACTTGGACCGAAACTTACACCATTGGATCTCCTAGATCTCAGGCCTTCAGACTACAGTACTTAGAGATTTTGTCTTCAGATTCATCTGAGCCAATTCTTTTTCTTTTTTTAAAATTTTTTATTGCATTTTAGGTTTGGGGGTACATGTGCAGAACATGCAAGACAGTTGCATAGGTACACACATGGCAGTGTGTTTTGCTTCCTTTCTCCCCTTCACCCACATTTGGCATTTCTCCCCAGGCTATCCCTCCCCAGCTCCCCCTCCCGCTGGCCCTCCACTTTTTCCCTCCAATAGACCCCAGTGTTTAGTACTCCCCTCCCTGTGTCCATGTGTTCTCATTTTTCATCACCCACCTATGAGTGAGAACATGCGGTATTTCATTTTCTGTTCGTGTGTCAGTTTGCTGAGAATGATGTTCTCCAGATTCATCCATGTCCCTACAAATGACACAAACTCATCATTTCTGATTGCTGCATAATATTCCATGGTGTATATGTGCCACATTTTCCCAATCCAGTCTATCATCAATGGGCATTTGGGTTGATTCCAGGTCTTTGCTATTGTAAACAGTGCTGCAATGAACATTCGTGTGCATGTGTCCTTATAGTAGAACGATTTATAGTCCTTTGGATATATACCCAGTAATGGGATTGCTGGGTCAAATGGAATCTCTATTTCTAGGTCCTTGAGGAATCGCCACACTGTCTTCCACAATGGTTGAACTAATTTACACTCCCACCAACAGTGTAAAAGTGTTCCTTTTTCTCCACATCCTCTCCAGCATCTGTTGTCTCCAGATTTTTTAATGATCGCCATTCTAACTGGCGTGAGATGGTATCTCAATGTGGTTTTGATTTGCATCTCTCAGATGACCAGTGACGATGAGCATTTTTTCATATGATTGTTGGCCTCATATATGTCTTCTTTCGTAAAGTGTCTGTTCATATCCTTTGCCCATTTTTGAATGGGCTTGTTTGTTTTTTTCCTGTAAATCTGTTTGAGTTCTTTGTAAATTCTGGATATCAGCCCTTTGTCAGATGGGTAAACTGCAAAAATTTTTTCCCATTCTGTTGGTTGCCGATTCACTCTAGTGACTGTTTCTTTTGCTGTGCAGAAGCTGTGGAGTTTCATTAGGTCCCATTTGTCTATTTTAGCTTTTATTGCCAATGCTTTTGGTGTTTTGTTCATGAAGTCCTTACCTACTCCTATGTCCTGGATAGTTTTGCCTGGATTTTCTTCTAGGGTTTTTATGGTGCCAGGTCTTATGTTTAAGTCTTTAATCCATCTGGAGTTAATTTTAGTGTAAGGTGTCAGGAAGGGGTCCAGTTTCTGCTTTCTGCACGTGGCTAGCCAGTTTTCCCAACAACATTTGTTGAACAGGGAATCCTTTCCCCATTGCTTGTTTTTGTCAGGTTTATCAAAGATTGTATGGTTGTAGATAGGTTGTGTTTCCTCTGATGCCTCTGTTTTGTTCCATTGGTCTATGTCTCTGTTTTGGTACCAGTACCATGCTGTTTTGATTACTGTAGCCTTGTAGTATAGTTTGAAATCCGGTAGTGTGATGCCCCCCGCTGTGTTCTTTTTGCTTAGAATTGACTTGGCTATGCGGGCTCTCTTTTGGTTCCATATGAAGTTCATGGTGGTTTTTTCCAGTTCAGTGAAGAAAGTCAATGGTAGCTTGATGGGGATAGCATTGATTCTGTAAATAACTTTGAGCAGTATAGCCATTTTCAAGATATTGATTCTTCCTAACCATGAATATGGAATGTTTCTCCATCTGTTTCTGTCCTCTCTTATTTCATTGAGCAGTGGTTTGTAGTTTTCCTTGAAGAGGTCCCTTATGTTCCTTGTGAGATGTATTCCAAGGTATTTTCTTCTTTTTGTAGCAATTGTGAATGGCAGTTCGTTCTTGATTTGGCTTTCTTTAAGTCTGTTATTAGTGTAGAGGAATGCTTGTGATTTTTGCACATTGATTTTATATCCTGAGACTTTGCTGAAGTTGCTTATCAGTTTCAGGAGTGTTTAGGCTGAGGTGATAGGGTCTTCTAGGTATATTTGGCTTCCACCTTTCCTATTTGAACACTCTTTATTTCTTTGTCTTGCCTGATTACTCTGGCTAAGACTTCCAGTACTATATTGAATAGGAGTGGTAAAAGAGGGCATCCTTGTCTAGTGCCAGATTTCAAAGGGAATGCTTCCAGTTTTTGCCCATTCAGTATGATATTGGCTGTTGGTTTGTCATAAATAGCTTTTATTACTTTGAGATACGTTCCATTGATACCGAGTTTATTGAGGGTTTTTAGCATAAACAGCTGTTGAATTTTGTTGAATGCCTTCTCTGCATCAATTGAGATACTCATGTGGTTTTTGTTTTTGGTTCTGTTTATGTGGTGAATTACATTTATAGACTTGCGTATGTTGAACCAGCCTTGCATCCCCAGGATGAATCCTACTTGATAATGACGCATACGTTTTTTGATTTGCTGTTGCAATCGGCTTGCCAATATTTTATTGAAGATTTTTGCATCTATGTTCATCATGGATATTGGCCTGAAGTTTTCTTTTCTTTTTGGGTCTCTGCTGGGTTTTGGTATCAGGATGATATTGGTCTGATAAAATGATTTGGGAAGGATTCCCTCTTTTTGGATTATTTGGAATAGTTTCAGAAGGAATGGTACGAGCTCCTATTTGTGTGTCTGATAGAATTCGGCTGTGAACCCATCTGGACCTGGGCTTTTTTGTGTGATAGGCTCTTAATTGCTGCCTCGACTTTTGACCTTGTTATTGGTCTATTTATAGTTTCAGCTTCCTCCTGGTTTAGGCTTGGGAGGACACAGGAGTCCAGGAACTTTTCTATTTCTTCCAGGTTTACTAGTTTATGTGCATAGAGTTGTTTGTAATATTCTCTGATGATGGTTTGAATTTCTGTGGAGTCTGTGGTGATTTCCCCTTTATCATTTTTTATTGCATCTATTTGGTTGTTCTCGCTTTTCTTTTTAATCAATCTGGCTAGTGGTCTGTCTATTTTGTTGATCTTTTCAAAAAACCAGCTCTTGGATTTATTGATTTTTTGAAGAGTTTTTCGTGTCGCTATCTCCTTCAGTTCTGCTCTGATCTTAGTTATTTCTTGTCTTCTGCTGGGTTTTGAGGTTTTTTAATCCTCTAGCTCTTTCAATTTTGATGATAGGGTGTCAATTTTGGATCGCTCCATTCTCCTCATATGGGCACTTATTGCTATATATTTCTCTCTAGAGATTGCTTTAAATGTGTCCCAGAGATTCTGGCATGTTGTGTCTTTGTTCTCATTGGTTTCGAGGAACTTCTTTATTTCTTCCTTCATTTCATTGTTTATCCAGTCAACATTCAAGAGCCAGTTGTTCAGTTTCCATGAAGCTGTGCAGTTCTGGGTTAGTTTCTGAATTCTGAGTTCTAACTTGATTGCAGTATGATCTGAGAGACTGTTTGTTATGATTTCAGTTGTTTTGCATTTGCTGAGGAGTGCTTTACTTCCAATTATGTGGTCAATTTTAGAGTAGGTGTGATGTGGTACTGAGAAGAATGTATATTCTGTGGATTTGGGGTGGAGGGTTCTGTAAATGTCTATCAGGTTTGCTTGCTCCAGGTCTGAGTTCAAGCCCTGGATATCCTTGTCAATTTTCTGTCTGGTTGATCTGTCTAATATTGACAGTGGAGTGTTAATGTCTCCCACTATTATTGTGTGGGAGTCTAAGTCTCTTTGTATGTCGTTAAGAACTTGCCTTATGTATCTGGGTGCTCCTGCATTGGGTCCATATATATTTAGGATCGTTAGCTCTTCTTGTTGTATCGATCCTTTTACCATTATGTAATGGCCTTCTTTGTCTCTTTTGATCTTTGTTACTTTAAAGTCTATTTTATCAGAGATGAGAATTGCAACTTCTGCTTTTTTGCTCTCCATTTGCTTGGTAAATCTTCCTCCATCCCTTTATTTTGAGCCTTTGTGTATCCTTGCATGTGAGATGGGTTTCCTGGATACAGCACACTGATGGGTTTTGGATTTTTATCCAATTTGCCAGTCTGTGTCTTTTAATTGGTGCATTTAGTCCATTTACATTTAGGGTAAATATTGTCATGTGTGAATTTGATACTCCCATTTTGATGCTAGCTGGCTGTTTTGCCCGTTAGTTGTTGTAGATTCTTCATTATGTTGATGCTCTTTAGCATTTAGTGTGATTTTCGAATGGCTGGTACTAATTGTTCCTTTCTATGTGTAGTGCCTCTTTCAGGAGCTCTTGTAACACAGGCCTGGTGGTGACAAAATTTCTGAGTACTTGCTTGTTCACAAAGGATTTTATTTTTTTTTTCACTTATGAAGCTCAGTTTGGCTGGATATGAAATTCTGGGTTGAAATTTCTTTTCTTTAAGGATGTTGAATATTGGCCCCCACTCTCTTCTGGCTTGTAGTGTTTCTGCCGAGAGATCTGCTGTGAGTCTGATGGGCTTCCCTTTGTGGGTGACCTGACCTTTATCTCTGGCTGCCCTTAGTATTTTCTCCTTTATTTCAACCTTGTTGAATCTGACAATTATATGCCTTGGGGTTGCTCTTCTTGTGGAATATCTTTGTGGTGTTCTCTGTATTTCCTGCATTTGAATGTTGGCCTGTCTTGTTAGGAGGGGGAAATTTTTTTGGATAACTTTTTGAAGAGTATTTTCCAGCTTGGATTCATTCTCTTCGTCACATTCTGGTACACCTATGAAACATAGGTTAGGTCTCTTCACATAGTCCCACATTTCTTGGATACTTTGTTTATTCCTTTTTGCACTTCTTTCTCTGATCTTGGTTTCTCGTTTTATTTCATTGAGTTGATCTTCGACTTCTGATATTCTTTCTTCTGCTTGGTCAATTCAGCTGTTGAAACTTTGTGAAGTTCTCATATTGTGTTTTTCAGCTCCTTTAATTCATTCATATTTCTCTCTAAGTTATTCATTCTTGTCATCATTTCCTCAAATCTTTTTTCAAGGTTCTTCATTTTTTTGCATTGATTTAAAACATGTTCTTTTAGCTCACAAAAGTTTCTCATTATCCATCTTCTGAAGTCTAATTCCGTCATTTCGTCACAGTCATTCTCCATCCAGCTTTGTTCCCTTGCTGGTGAGGAGTTTTGGTCCTTTCTAGGAGGCGAGGTGTTCTGGTTTTGGGTGTTTTCCTCCTTTTTGCGCTGGTTTCTTCTCATCTTTGTGGATTTATCCACCTTTCGTCTTTGTAGTTGCTGACTTTTCGATTTGGTCTCTGAGTGGACGCCCAGATTGTTGATGATGAAGTATTTCTGTTACTTGGTTTTCCTTCTACCAGTCTAGCCCCTCCACTGTACGACTGCTGAGGTCCACTCCAGGCCCTGCTTGTCTGGGGTGCACCTATAGCAGCTGCGGAACAGTGAGGGATGCTACCAGTTTCTTTTTCTGCTATCTTTGTCTCAGAATGATGCCTGCCAAATGTCAGTCTTCTGAATATAGAGGGGTCAGCGAGCTGCTTGAAGAGATAGTCTGTACTTTATAGGAGCTCAAGTGCTGAGCTGTGAGCTCTGTTGTTCATTCAGGGATGTTAGGCTGCTACGTTTAATTCTGCTGCAACAGAACTCATAAAAAAACCTTTTTTTCTCAGATGCTCTGTCTCAGTGGGGTTGGGGCTTTCTTTGTGAGTGTCCGTTGTGGTGTCCTGCCCGGCTAGGAGGCAGTCTAGTCACTATTTGCCTGCCGAGGCTCCGCCCTGCTGGTGTGAGGTTTGCCCTGTTTCTGCAGGCTCTGCCCTTCTGCTGTGGTCTCCGCCCTGCTGCCACGGGCTATGCCCTGCAGCAGAGTCTCTCTGTTGTAGCGGGTTGCCTCGGCAATGGCAGGCTGCGTCAGCAATGGGCGTGTACCTCAGTAATGGCGGACGACCCTCCCCCACGGAGCTGCACCGTACTGGGTTCAGCTGTGCCCTAAGTGAACCTCTCCACTGGGAGCGTTTGGAATCTCCGTTTTGTTTGTTTCTCTGCTCTACCCCAAATGCTGTTTTTCTGGAATCTCCTGGGCCGGATCACTGTCCAAGTCCCTTTCAGTCTCAAGTTCAGCCCTCTCAAGTCTCAGATTGCCAGTTCAACAGGGCACTCGGAACAGTGCGGAGTGCTGTGTAGTGCCACTGCTCTGCAGCGCCGGCCGCCGTCCACGCCAGCTGCCGGCTGCACCAGCCAAAACCTCTGCCTGGCGTCCCGTGTCTCTTTTATACCTGGGAATTTCCCCGTTCTGTGGGCAACAGAGATCCATGTGGAAATGCGGCCCTGACTCACCCTCTCCATGCATTCACTGAGAGCTTCAATCCTGGGTTGTTCTCACTGCTGCCAATTCTTTATTAAATTGGAGATATATATATATATGTCTCCAATTCAATGTGTGTGTGTGTGTGTGTGTGTGTGTATAACATAATTCTCTAAAAATACACACACAGAGGTAGACATATACACATATACACAAGCATACACAGATATATATGTGTATATACATACATGTATATCATGTATATGCATGCATGTACACAGTACATTGTACATATATATACATTTTTTTATGTATGTACATATTTGCATATGTATGTGTTCATATGTATATACACACACATACATACATAGATCCTGTTCATTCTACTTCTCTGGAGGACCCTAACAAGTACAGGTTGATGTATAATTATACAACAAAACCTAACGATAATTCCAAGAATTTTTAAATCTAAAGATCAGGAAAAAAGAGGTTTGCTCAAAATTATAAAGAAAGGAGGACGAGTTATAGACACACCTTCATAATGCACAAAATCATGTAATTCAGGGGACCACACTTCAGGCTTGCCACAGCTCTTTGCATGTTCTTCTTTTTTGAATCGTATCACTTGTGCTGTGGTTGGTGATTTAGTGTCTCTCTCTTCTCTCCCACTTGCTGACCTATTATTTTTTTCTTTTAGGCTGGGGCCCATCTTTTTACACCTTTGTATCCACTGCTTCTAGCATAATACCTGATCCGCAGAAGGCACTTTGCTTACATATGACTTGCTTTGCCATGGGTAAATAAACAAACAGTTTCTCAAAGTCAATATAAATAGGACACAGTGTGAAATATTCAGTTGGAGTTTATCACAGTAAAATAAAATACTGTATGGGACAAAAACAAAAAATTAAATTACATGCTTCAAAATGATAGGAAAAAGAAAAAAAGTAGCAGATTATGTATAACCCAATTTGAAACAATACAAAAATACTCCTATATAGAATTTCAGTCTTATTTCTCACTCGACAACTTGAATTTATGGTCTTTTGCTTTTCAAATCAAGTATAATAGGCATATAAAATTAAATAAGTTGCCCAGTAACTGGAATTTACTGTCAAAATCCAAGGTAAAAATTGAGTGAGTCTTAAAATAAAAAAGTATTTTTATATTATTTGTAGTTTTATTATGTTTCAATTTCTAAAAGAAAATTGGCAGCAACTGGAGACAAGTCACAGTAAAAATTAAAGTGCTGAGATTTTCATATACTTCATAAATAGAAGGTTTTATTTTTGGAATATTAATAAAAATGTTCAGTCATAGCTTTTAGACACAGAAGTAACATCTAGAAAAAAACGGACTTTTTATAGAGTAATAAAACAGGCAATGACTGTGTTTTCAACCATCAAGGATACAGGAGAATCATTTTGCTCTCATGTGCGTCTTATATATTTTTTAAAGGAAAAGTGGTATTCAGTCTATTTGCTACACAATAAAATATTAAGTCATGAGTAACTAGTGAAACTTAACAGAAGTTCAATATCCAAGAGACTGCCAACTTGATGCGAATATATTGAAAACTGATTTTACTATCAGAAATGACTACTATGACCTCAGGACCCTTCTTTTCATAACTCTAATGCCTTTCAAAGCAAAAACTGCATTAATAAGTCTCCTACTGAGTGGAAACTTACTCTAATACATCTAGTGTAATCTAATCCTGATGCAAAAATCTTCAATGCACCATAAAAACAAACATTTCTACCCTGGAAAGAAGTCCTAGTGGATCTAAATATCCTCCATAATCATATCAACAAAGGTGAAGCAGAAAACTAGACAACGAGTATAACTTTAAGGCTCTTTTATTTTTAAAACAACAGAGATTAAAATGAAATATCTATAATTACTTTTATTAACTCTACCATAACATGGAATATATTTTAAGTTAGAAAAATATTGACTTTTTAATAAACAATGCAAAACAAAACACACGGGAAAAAACACTCCATTCTATCTCATGTATTTTCAGATTGACGTTTCTCCCCATTTTTATTTTGTTCATTTACTTTTAATTGACAAAAATTGTACATATTTATCGTATACCATGAAAAGTTTGGGTATATGTAAATGTTGTAAATTATTCAATCAAGCAAAGTAACATGTCTATTACCTTACATCTTATCCTTTTGTAATGAGAACTTGAAAAGCTACTCTCTTAGCAGTTCTGAAGTATGCAACACGTTATCAACCATGCGCACCATGTTGTATAATAGATCTGCAGAACGTTGTCTAATTTTTTTTGTCTAATTGAAATTCAGCATCTTTTCCTGTCTTTCCCCGAGGTCCTAGTATCCACAATTCTACTCTCTGCTTCTATAAGTTTGTTTGGATTTTTTTTAGATTCCATATATATGTGAGATCATGCATATTTGTCTCTCTATGCTCAGGTGATTTCACTGAGTATATCTTCTGAATGCTTCCATGGTGTCACAAGTAACAGGATTTTCTTCTTTTTTAAGGCTGAAGAGTAATGATTTTTCATTTTTTAGCACAAAGTTTACATTTTCTTCACAATCCTACCTTGACTACTGAGGCCTAACAATGCTTCTGTTTGATAGCATAAACAATGTACTACTCATTTTGAAATTTATTTTATACATACTATTATAGATTCCATTTTATATAAAAGCACATGCTTAGATTTTATATATAATATATAATGTAGTTATATATATATACATTATATAATATAATGTATTTACATATGTTATATATAAATTACATATATACATTATATATAATGTAATGTATATATACACATATGATATATATATACATTAAATATACACTTATATAATGTAGTTGAGCTCTGAATTACAAAAGTTATAGATACCAGCTACCTTTAGCATTGCAATCATTCAACAAATAAATATTAAACTTCAACCAGGTATCTAAAGAACACGTTCCTGATCCTAACATTGCACCTCAGCTGTCACCTAAGCAGGTGCTTATTTTGGGTTAATGTGACAGAGCCTTAATAACCTCCACATGGTTTGGTTAGGGTGATGATGGAGACAGCAGAATGTCACAGAAGCCACTCACAGGAGGCCCAGCCTTGTCCAAGGAGGTCAGGAATCCTCGGCTGAGGCTTGGAGTGACCACACACCACAGTTTGCTAGGACAGTCCTTTCTGGCATATACTGTGGTGGCATAATTAATACTCTCGAACTTTCCCACTCTCAGACTAATTCCCCTTGGGACTCTAAATTACATGATCAGCCAACATATGCCAACTGTGTGTCTTTCTTCCCCTAGAAGAGGGCACCCTGCTCCTAGGGCTGCATAATTTTGTACAGGTCTTTGTATCTTTACTCCCTGGCAATCTTCCATGCAACTTTGGGATGTGATAAGCCATAAATACTTAGAAAATGAAACAATCATAAATCCTGTGTGTCCTATGTGCCAGGTTTATTCACATCACCTCCACATCTACAATATATAGCATCATCCCCTTTAAAGACGAGGGAGAAGCCAAGCCCTTGCTCAAGTTAGCCAGGAGGTGCCAGGCCCAGCAGGACCCTATCCCAGGTGTCTCATGCTGCCTCTCATGTTCATTTCCATCCACCAGGGCAACATGAGGCCCCTCCTATTTTTCAGAGGATTCCTCTGCAGGGTGTCACCTCATGTGGAGCTCTGGACAGGATGAAGCCCCTGAGGCTCTGATGGGCCACTGCCTTGTCTGCCCAGAGCCCTGAGCTCTCCACAGGCCCTGAGCCTCAGGGCCGCATGTCGTCATCCTGCCTTACAGTCAGGGACTGGAAACTCTCTTGGACTAACATCAAGTTCAATGACAAATTCCTGGGGAAAGCCAAGGAAACCATGAGTGTCTCCCAAGATCCTGAGACTAGACAGAATGACTCCCAGGGACCCCTTGTCTTTCCTACCCCTCCCCACCCAGGGCTCCCTTAGCACTGCAGGGAGTTATCTTCACCTGACCTCATTTTTCACAGGATGTTCTGATACTTATGCACCTGTTGACTTTTACCCATTCTGCCATGATTTACACCATTTTTTTCTAGTGTGATTTACATTTGGATTAATTTTATGAGTTATAAAACAATGTACTACCTGTGGCTTTGTGGCAACAAATAATTTTTTAAAGGAAAAAAAGTTTATACTTTTCATTACTATCAAGTAGAACACTGTCTAAGTTTATTACAGTGCTAGCCAATACTATATCCTTTTTGTTTTTTTGAGATGGAGTCTCATTCTGTTGCCCAGGCTGGAGTGCAGTGGTGTGATCTCAGCTCACTATAAGCTCTGCCTCGTGGGTTCAAGTGATTCTTCTGCCTCAGCCTCCTGAGTAGCTAATTTTTTAGCCACCATCCCCGGCTAATTTTTTTATTTTTAGTAGAGATGGGGTTTCATCCTGTTGGCCCAGCTGGTCTCAAACTCCTGACCTCAGGTGATCTGCCTGCCTCGGGCTCCTGAAGTGCTGGGATTACATGCATGAGCCACCATGCCTGGCCTTACTCTTTATAATAGAAAAAAATAAAATAAAATATTTATGTGAATTCTAACGCATACCAGTGATGGCAAATTCCAAATCTTGGTGTGTTTACTACTTAACACAGGAATGATCTTATCAGTAATATATTTATGTAATATTTGTGTATTTAATCATAGCATAATATGAGCTACAATTATATTCCATAAATGACTCTCTAAAACAAAAATGTCGGTCTCAAAATAAATAAAGAAACAATTTGATTCAGCACACTATTAAGTGTTATTGAGGACATCTCTGTATTGTCAAGAAACAATTTATGGGAAAAAATAAAATATGAATTGATGCCTTATAAACACCAGAACTTAGACACTCTTCAAAGAGAAGAAGGAAACCCTGGGGAGCAGAATTTGGAAAAGTTGAGGCAGAAAGTTAGGAAAAAGCAAGATGGCACAACAGATGCATAGAAAGGAGCCACTGAAGCCATTTTGAACAGTGTTAGATACTTTACCATCTCCATACTCCAATATTAGAAGGAAATCACAATTTGGGTCCTTCATATAGACAATTTCTTCAGGATTACAACAAGATTTCTGCATAGTATAAAGCAGCAGCTGCCTTGAATTGAATGGCTGGGGATGAGACACCTTGTGTGTACGAAGATAGAGCAAATTTGAGAGAAGCTATTTGCTACTTTACCTTGGACCCAGTTACCTTGAATGTATGTTAGACAGACCTCAGCTGGGCTGAATGTGTTCAGAAACATCCCATAAAGTTAATATGAGGCTTTTCTCATGGTTTTTGTTCCTTTAAAAAAGCCTGTAATTTTACTTACAGATAGTATACAATTGAAACATGATCTTATAAAACTGTATATAAAATATTTGTGTAGTGTAGTAATACCACTTAATAGAAAGGACATGTTTCTAAAGACAAATTCAGGTTGAGCATAAATAAGAACAGGGATTTTCAAATAAAACAAAGGCACACAGAAATAGTTTAGCTTCCTTAGTATGCACTTGATAGCATTCTATTTCTTCCATACAACTTCCTATAATAAAAGTTAATTAAATGGACAATCACTTTAGTCATAACTATTTTAGCCACCATGTTGGATATATCAATGTTCTAAAGTAGAATTTTTCAAAATGAATTTCTTAAACACCAATCCACAAAATCTTCTTCTTTGGCAACTATACCATGAATAAATAGGTTTAAGGAGCATCACATGTCTTAACCCTTCTTGAAAGTACATTGACATTAGCACACTAGAATTCTAAGAAGTCCTGTAAATATGTAAATCTGCTTAGCATTATTTATCAATTTAAAAGTGTTAACTTGACCTTTTTGAGTCTTATAAGGTCCCAAAAGCCTAACCTCTCCCCCATCCACTCCCCAATCATTCTCATCAGGTAAGTTCCCCACCTAGCTAATTCCCCTATCAGCTGGGCCAACTGTACTTCTTCCTGTCCTCAATCTAATGGGCTTAAGCTTCCTACCAGCCATAAAATTAAACAAGCCAATTATATCCTCTCATGGGAATCAGGGGTCACCTCACGCTCCTGATATACATGGATCTGCTTCCCAAAGCCCCTCAGGCTCCCTCTGCGCTGAGTGCAGCCCTCATGTGGCCCATCAAGTGTGTGATGCCTTCCTCCCCTCGCTGTGAGCATGTATGACTAATAAACGGATGTGCAGCCCATCTGCCCAGTGTTAAGTGTTGTGTGCTTGGCCATCTTGTGCTATTTAAAGTGGGGAGTCCCTCTTTTATTAATGGAGTGAATAAGAGGTGATTGGCACACATAGTTTCCCAACAATTTCTGAAAAGAACTTTTTTTTTTCCGCACTGGAATTAACCTCTTATGTACCCCTACACACATTTCGAGAAATGCTATTTTCTGTTATTGGGTAAAGACTCTGTGGTTAAAGAATTATCTTATCTAGGTTTTATTTCCTAGCGAGCACTCACCACCAAATCACCAGTAGAAAGGAGCAAAAACAGCAAGACTTTGAGCAGCTACTATGTGCACTGAACTCTACCCTCAGAGTACTGAGAGGCGCAATATTACATTGTTATCCTCCAGCATCTAAGGATTGCAAATCTGGTTTGGAAATTTCATTTTGCATTAATGTATAACAATGTTTATTGAGGGGTGGTCATGAATGTCAAAGGGACTTGGGAAGGGAAGATAAAATATTAATTAGTCTCTGAAAGAATGGCAGGACATAGGCAAGGGAGAAAAAGGGCACCAAATTATCAGCAGATATAAGAGCTAAGGCACAGTCACAGGAAAAAGGCAAGTATTTTCAGACTTCCAGCTTATTGTGTTTAGGGAACTGAGAATAGAGAGGAACATTTTGCACAGAGTAGAAGCTTTCATAGAAAAGAATATGAAATAATTTGGAAGTGGTGGATGTATGGTTGTACATCACAAAAGGATGTGTTGGTCAATGCCAGACTGCTTATATGTCAGTGGTCCCATAATACCATAACACCACATTTTACTACACCTTTTCTATGTTTAGATACACAAATACCATTGTGTTCCAATTGCTACAGTATTCAGCACAGTAATCTGCTGTCCAGATTTGTAGCCTAGGAGCAATGGGCTATACCATACAGCCTAGCTGTATAGTAGGCTGTGCCATCTAGGTTTGTGTAAGTGTGGTCTGTGATGACAAAATCAACTGATGATACATTTCTCCAAATGTATCCCAGTAGTTAAGCAACCCATGACTATAGAACAATTTGAAAGGAATCAAATGGCCAGTAATATCCAGTAACTTTCTGCAGAAGATAATAAAAAAAACAAAGATAGTTGAGTCAGAAATGATGTGGGAAATAAACTAAAAATTCAAATTATTTAAGTAACTGAATAGCAGACATTAAAAAGGGATGTAAAGAAACCACTGAAACTCTGAACAAATGAACACGTTCTTTCTACAGTGTTTTTGTTCAGAATTTCAGCAGTTATGTTAAAATTATACAAACTCTAATAAAATAATAATTGAAAGTCTTCATATATCATGGGTCAAAAAGAAAGTCTCAAGGGAAATTTACAAATATTTGAATTTAATAAAATGAAAATATAATCTATCAAAACTTGTGTGATATAGCTAAAGCAATACTTAAAGGAAAATTTATAGCACTCAGTGGTTTCTTCAGAAAAGAAGGAAGAGTTCAGATCAGCACTTTAAGCTTATGCACCAAGAAAGCAGAAAAAAAGCAGAAGAAAATAAACCCCAAACTAACAAAAAATGAATATTATAAATAAGAGCAGAAATAAATGAAATGAAAAACAATAAAAATAACGGAAATCAGCAATTCTTGAAAGATTAATAATCCTATAATAAACTTCTAGCCAGAATTACAAATATAAAGTAAAAATGACACAAATTACTAATATAAGGTATGAAAGAGGGCATATCGCTACAAACTCATAGATATTATAAGAATAATAAAGGAAAATAAATAGAAAAATTAAAGCAAAGTGACATCTTAAATGTAGTCTTCCAATTCACTGATTTATTTAGGTTTTCGATTTCTTTCATCAGCTTTGCATAGTTTTCTTTTTTTTTTTTTTTATTGGATTTTAGGTTTTGGGGTACATGAGCAGAGCATGCAAGACAGTTGTGTAGGAACACACATGGGAGTGTGCTTTTCTTTCCTTCTCCCCTTCACCCACATTTGGCATTTCTCCCCAGGTTATACCTCCCCACCTCCCCCTCCCACTGGCCCTCCCCTTTTCCGCCCAATAGACCCCAGTGTTTAGTACTCCCCTCCCTGTGTCCATGTGTTCTCATTTTTCATCACCCGCCTATCAGTGAGAATATGCGGTGTTTCATGTTCTGTTCTTGTGTCAGTTTGCTGAGGATGACGTTCTCCAGATTCATCCATGTCCCTACAAATGACACAAACTCATCATTTCTGATTGCTGCATAATATTCCATGGTGTATATGTGCCACATTTTCCCAATCCAGTCTATTATCAATGGGCATTTGGGTTGATTCCAGGTCTTTGCTATTGTAAACAGTGCTGCAATGAACATTCGTGTACATGTGTCCTTATAGTAGAACGATTTATAGTCTTTTGGATATATACCCAGTAATGGGATTGCTGGGTCAAATGGAATTTCTATTTCTAAGGCCTTGAGGAATCGCCACACTGTCTTCCACAATGGTTAAACTAATTTACACTCCCACCAACAGTGTAGAAGTGTTCCTTTTTCTCCACATCCTCTCCAGCATCTGTTGTCTCCAGATTTTTTAATGATCGCCATTCTAACTGGCGTGAGATGGTATCCCAATGTGGTGTTGATTTGCATCTCTCTGATGACCAGTGACTATGAGCATTTCTTCATATGATTGTTGGCCTCATATATGTCTTCTTTCATAAAGTATCTGTTCATATCCTTTGCCCACTTTTGAATGGGCTTGTTTGTTTTTTTCCTGTAAATCCGTTTGAGTTCCTTGTAAATTCTGGATATCAGCCCTTTGTCAGATGGGTAAACTGCAAAAATTTTTTCCCATTCTGTTGATTGCCAATTCACTCTAGTGACTGTTTCTTTTGCCGTGCAGAAGCTGTGAAGTTTCATTAGGTCCCATTTGTCTATTTTGGCTTTTGTTGCCAATGCTTTTGGTGTTTTGTTCATGAAGTCCTTGCCTACTCCTATGTCCTGGATAGTTTTGCCTAGATTTCCTTCTAGAGTTTTTATGGTGCCAGGTCTTATGTTTAAGTCTTTAATCCATCTGGAGTTAATTTTAGTGTAAGGTGTCAGGAAGGGGTCCAGTTTCTGCTTTCTGCACGTGGCTAGCCAGTTTTCCCAACACCATTTGTTAAACAGGGAATCCTTTCCCCATTGCTTGTTTTTGTCAGGTTTGTCAAAGATTGTATAGTTGTAGATATGTTGTGTTGCCTCTGTTTTGTTCCATTGGTCTGTATCTCTGTTTTGGTACCAGTACCATGCTGTTTTGATTACTGTAGCCTTGTAGTATAGTTTGAAATCCGGTAGTGTGATGCCCCCCGCTGTGTTCTTTTTGCTTAGAATTGACTTGGCTATGCGGGCTCTCTTTTGGTTCCATATGAAGTTCATGGTGGTTTTTTCCAGTTCTGTGAAGAAAGTCAATGGTAGCTTGATGGGGATAGCATTGATTCTGTAAATTACTTTGGGCAGTATAGCCATTTTCACGATATTAATTCTTCCTAACCATGAACATGGAATGTTTCCCCATCTGTTTGTATCCTCTCTGATTTCGTTGAGCAGTGGTTTGTAGTTCTCCTTGAAGAGGTCCCTTACGTTCCTTGTGAGTTGTATTCCAAGGTATTCTATTCTTTTTGTAGCAATTGTGAATGGCAGTTCGTTCTTGATTTGGCTTTCTTTAAGTCTGTTATTGGTGTAGACGAATGCTTGTGATTTTTGCACATTGATTTTATATCCTGAGACTTTGCTGAAGTTGCTTATCAGTTTCAGGAGTTTTTGGGCTGAGGTGATGGGGTCCTCTAGGTATACTATAATGTCGTCTGCAAATAGAGACAATTTGACTTCCACCTTTCCTATTTAAATACCCTTTATTTCTTTTTCTTGCCTGATTGCTCTGGCTAGAACTTCCAGAACTATATTGAATAGGAGTGGTGAAAGAGGGCATCCTTGTCTAGTGCCAGATTTCAAAGGGAATGCTTTCAGTTTTTGCCCATTCAGTATGATATTGTCTGTTGGTTTGTCATAAATAGCTTTTATTACTTTGAGATACGTTCCATCGATACCGAGTTTATTGAGGGTTTTTAGCATAAAGGGCTGTTGAATTTTGTCAAATGCTTCTCTGCGTCAGTTGAGATAATCATGTGGTTTTTCTCTTTGGTTCTGTTTATGTGGTGAATTACATTGATAGACTTGCGTATGTTGAACCAGCCTTACATCCCCGGGATGAATCCTACTTGATCATGGTGAATAAGTGTTTTGATTTGCTGTTGCATTCGGCTTGCCAATATTTTATTGAAGATTTTTGCATCTATGTTCATCATGGATATTGGCCTGAAGTTTTCTTTTCTTGTTGGGTCTCTGCCGGGTTTTGGTATCAGGATGATGTTGGTCTCATAAAATAATTGGGGAAGTATTCCCTCTTTTTGGATTGTTTGAAATAGTTTTAGAAGGAATGGTACCAGCTCCTCTTTGTGTGTCTGGTAGAATTCGGCTGTGAACCCTTCTGGACCTGGGCTTTTCGTGTGTGGTAGGCTCTTAATTGCTGCCTCGACTTCTGACCTTGTTATTGGTCTATTCATAGTTTCAGCTTCCTCCTGGTTTAGGCTTGGGAGGACACAGGAGTCCAGGAATTTATCCATTTCTTCCAGGTTTACTAGTTTATGTGCATAGAGTTGTTTGTAATATTCTCTGATGATGGTTTGAATTTCTGTGGAGTCTGTGGTGATTTCCCCTTTATCATTTTTTGTTGCATCTGTCTGGTTGTTCTCTCTTTTCTTTTTAATCAATCTGGCTAGTGGTCTGTCTATTTTGTTAATCTTTTCAAAAAACCAGCTCTTGGATTTATTGATTTTTTGAAGGGTTTTTCGTGTCTCAATCTCCTTCAGTTCAGCTCTGATCTTAGTTATTTCTTGTCTTCTGCTGGGTTTTGAGTATTTTTGATCTTGCTCCTCTAGCTCTTTCAATTTTGACGATAGGGTGTCAATTTTGAATCTCTCCATTCTCCTCATATGGGCACTTATTGCTATATACTTTCCTCTAGAGACTGCTTTAAATGTGTCCCAGAGGCTCTGGAATGTTGTGTCTTCGTTCTCATTGGTTTCGAAGAACTTCTTTATTTCTGACTTCATTTCATTGTTTACCCAGTCAACATTCAAGAGCCAGTTGTTCAGTTTCCATGAAGCTGTGCGGTTCTGGGTCGGTTTCTGTATTCTGAGTTCTAACTTGATTGCACTATGGTCTGAGAGGCTGTTTGTTATGATTTCAGTTGTTTTGCATTTGTTGAGCAGTGCTTTACTTCCAATTATGTGGTCAATTTTAGAGTAGGTGTGATGTGGTGCTGAGAAGAATGTATATTCTGTGGATTTGGGGTGGAAAGTTCTGTAAATGTCTATCAGGTTTTCTTGCTCCAGGTCTGAGTTCAAGCCCTGGATATCCTTGTCAATTTTCTGTCTGGTTGATCTGTCTAATATTGACAGTGGAGTGTTAAAGTCTCCCACTATTATTGTGTGGGAGTCTAAGTCTCTTTGTAAGTCATTAAGAACTTGCCTTATGTATCTGGGTGCTCCTGCATTGGGTCCATATATGTTCAGGATCGTTAGCTCTTCTTGTTGTATCGATCCTTTTACCATTATGTAATGGCCTTCTTTGTCTCTTTTGATCTTTGTTGTTTTAAAGTCTATTTTATCAGAGACAAGTATTGCAACTCCTGCTTTTTTTTACTCTCCATTTGCTTGGTAAATCTTCCTCCATCCCTTTATTTTGAGCTTTTGTGTATCCTTGCATGTGAGATGGGTTTCCTGGATACAGCACACTGATGGGTTTTGGATTTTTATCCAATTTGCCAGTCTGTGTCTTTTGATTGGTGCATTTAGTCCATTTACATTTAGGGTTAATATTGTTATGTGTGAATTTGATACTGCCATTTTGATGCTAAGTGGCTGTTTTGCCCGTTAGTTTTTGTAGATTCTTCATTATGTTGATGCTCTTTAGCATTTAGTGTGATTTTGGAATGGCTGGTACTGGTTGTTCCTTTCTATGTGTAGTGCCTCTTTTAGGAGCTCTTGTAAAGCAGGCCTGGTGGAGACAAAATCTCTGAGTACTTGCTTGTTCGCAAAGGATTTTATTTTTCCTTCACTCCTGAAGCTCAGTTTGGCTGGATATGAAATTCTGGGTTGAAAGTTCTTTTCTTTAAGGATGTTGAATATTGGCCCCCACTCTCTTCTGGCTTGTAGTGTTTCTGCCGAGAGATCTGCTGTGAGTCTGATGGCCTTCCCTTTGTGGGTAACCCGACCTTTTCCTCTGGCTGCCCTCAGTATTTTCTCCTTTATTTCAACCTTGTTGAATCTGACGATTATATGTCATGGGGTTGCTCTTCTTGCAGAATATTTTTGTGGTGTTCTCTGTATTTCCTGCATTTGAGTGTTCGCCTGTCTTGCTAGGTGGGGGAAGTTTTCCTGGATGATGTCCTGAAGAGTATTTTCCAGCTTGGATTCATTCTCTTCGTCCCCTTCTGGTAAACCTATCAAGCGTAGGTTAGGTCTTTTCACATAGTCCCACATTTCTTGGAGACTTTGTTCATTCCTTTTTGCGCTTTTTTCTCTGATCTTGGTTTCTCGTTTAATTTCATTGAGTTGGTCTTCGACTTCTGATATTCTTTCTTCTGCTTGGTCAATTCGGCTATTGAAACTTGTGCATGCTTCGAAGTTCTCGTATTGTGTTTTTCAGCTCCTTTAATTCATTCATATTCCTCTCTAAGTTATCCATTCTTGTTATCATTTCCTCCTATCTTTTTTTAAGTTCCTTAGTTTTTTTGCATTGATTTAATACATGTTCTTTTAGCTCACAAAAATTTCTCATTATCCACCTTCTCAAGTCTAATTCCATCATTTCGTCACAGTCATTCTCTGTCCAGCTTTGTTCTTTTGCTGGTGAGGAGTTTTGGTCCTTTCTAGGAGGCGAGGTGTTCTGGTTTCAGATTTTTTCCTCCTTTTTTCGCTGGTTTCTTCCCATCTTTGTGGGTTTATCCGCTTGTCGTCTGCGTAGTTTCTGACTTTTCGATTGGATCTCTGATTGGACACCCAGATTGTTGATGATGAAGTATTTCTGTTACTTGGTTTTCCTTCTACCAGCCTAGCCCCTTCGCTGTACGACTGCTGAGGTCCACTCCAGGCCCTGCTTGTCTGGGGTGCACCTCTAGCAGCTGTGGCACAGTGAGGGATGCTACCAGTTTCTTTTTCTGCTATCTTTGTCCCAGGATGATGCCTGCCAAATGTCAGTCTTTTGGATATAGAGGGGTCAGGGAGCTGCTTGAGGAGACAGTCTGTACTTTTTTGGAGCTCAATTGCTGAGCTGTGAGCTCTGTTGTTCATTCAGGGCTGTTAGGCTGCTATGTTTGATTCTGCTGCAACAGAGCTCATTAAAAAAACCCTTTTTTTCTCAAATGCTCTGTGTTGGGGGGTTCAGGCTTTATTGTTCGATGTCCGTTGAGGTGTCCTGCCCAGCTAGGGGGCAGACTAGCCACTGTTTGCCTGCCGAGGCTCCACTCTGCTGTTGTGTGATTCGCCCTGTTCCTGCAGGCTCTGCTGTGGTCTCCGCCATGCCCTGCGGCAGAGTCTCTTCATTGTAGCGTGTTGCCTCGGCAACGGCAGGCTGCGTCAGCAGTGGGGGTGTATCTCAGTAGGGACGGGTTGCCTCGGCAACGGCAGGCTGCGTCAGCAGTGGGCATGTATCTCAGTTGGGGTGGGTTGCCTCGGTAGTGGTGGACACCACTCCCCCACAGAGCATCTCGAACCGTCTGTTCGGGATAGTTTGAAATCGCGGTTTTTTTCATCCCACTGGGTACCCCTAACGCTCTGTCCCTGCAATCCCCTGGGCTGGCCTACTGTCCAAGTCTCGTTCAGTCTCAAGTCCAGCCCTCTCAAGTCTCAGGTTGCCGGTTCAACAGGGCACCCGGACAAGCACGCCCTGTGGGGATTGCTGGATAGGGCCGGCCGCCTCCGCCCCAGCTGCCGGCTTCGCCAGGCAGACCTACTGCCTGGCGTCCCATGTCTTTTTATACTTGGGAGTTTCCCCGTTCTGTGGGCAACAAAGATCAGTCTGGAAATGCCGCTCCGACTCACCTCTTTGCGGATTCAACGAGAGCTCTAATCCTGGGTTGTTCTCACAGCGCCATCTTGAGTCCTCCCGAGCTTTCCATAGTTTTTACCTGACAGAGCCTGAACATGTTTTGTTAGATATTCAAATATTTTTGAGAACTATTGTACATGATATTTTTCAAATATCAGTTTCTAATTGTTCTTAATTTTTATATTATTATATTATATCAGTAACTCTCTACATAAAAATTTAATGATTTAGAAAAAAAAATGAACCATTTCCTTAAAAGTAGGAAAAGTAACAAAGGAGCAAAGTAAAATTCACTCAAGATGAAATAGATAACTCAAGTAGTCTTATATCTGTTAAAGAAATTAAAGTTGTAGTTAAAAATCTTGTCAAAAAGAACATCTATGTAGAGACTATTTCAGGAATACTATCAAACATTTAAAGAAGTAATAACACCAATTCTACTCAAGTCTGTTTAAGAATAAAAGAGAAGGGAACAGTTTATTCATTTTAAATGTTTTCTTATTTCCCTTGAGATTTCCTCTTGACTCATAAGGTTTTTTCTTTCTTTCTTTCTTTTTTAAAGATTGCTGTTTGATTTCCAAGTATTTGGAGATTTCCCAGTCATCATTAAGTTAGAGTTTATATAATTTTAAGATAACTATTGAAATTCTGAACAAAAATGATGTGAGAAGTGTGTTTGCACGTATCCCTTTTTAGTAATGGATGTTCAAATAACCTGAAAGTCAGAATTCTTTATATTTTGTATATTTCATGACTACAGAATTACCCTGATATAAAAACCACACTGGACATTTCATGTAAAGGAAACTACAAACCAATACCACTTCATGGACATAGATAACTACACAAAAAGTATTAACCAGTCAAATTCACCAATACATAACAAAAATACATCACTAAAAAGTACAGTTTTTCTTAGAATGCAAGGTTATTCAATATTCAAAATCAATAAAGAGTAACTCATCAAATCCATAGTCTAAAGAAGAGAAAACCATAACATTACATAAAATGAGGTAGAACAGGGATTTAAAATTAGCCAATATCCATTTATAGTAAGCATTCTCTGCAAAGCAGTAATTTTAAAAAACTTTATTAATCTGATTTTTTAAAAGACATTTTGAGCCGGGCACAGTGGCTCATGCCTGTAATCTCAGCACTCTGGGAGGCCAAGGCGGTGGATCACGAGGTCAAGAGTTCAAGAACATCCTGGCCAACATGGTGAAACCCGTCTCGACTAAAAATACAAAAATTAGCTGGGCGTTTGGCATGCGTCTGTAGTCCCAGCTACTAGGGAGGCTGAGGCAGAAGAATTGCTTGAACCCGGGAGGTAGAGGTTGCAGTGAGCCGAGACTGTGCCACTGCACTCCAGCCTGGGGACAGAGCAAGACTCCGTCTCAAAAAAAAGAGACATTTTGAAAGCCCGCATCTAAGTGAATATTTCTCTCTCACCACCCACCCCAGGACTGAGAAGAAGACAGGTATGTTTAATCTCACAAAACATTGTACCTACAGTCTTAGTGCCATAAGGCAAGAAAAAGCAATATTGTACAGGAAAAACAAAAACTGTCAGTATTCATAGAATACACAATTTTACTGGAAAATACGAAAGAACCTACAAAAAATATCTTCTGGGACTAATAAGTAAGTTTAACAAGGCCACAGGATACAAGGTCATTTCTCAAAAACCAATTGTATTTTTATATAATAATTAAGAACAGTTAGAAACCAATATTTGAAAAACAATACCACGTACCATAGTTCTCAGAAAGTATTTGAATACTAATCTAACAAAACATGTTCAGGATCTGTAAAGTAAAAATTACGCAAAGCTGAAGAAAGAAATCAACAACCTAAATAAATCACGAATTGAAAGACTAGATTTAAGATGTCAATCCTCCTCAGTTTTTTTTATTATTATCAAAATCAAAATCCCAAGAGGATTTTTTGCAAATATAAACAGATTCTAAATCTACATGTAAAGAAAAAGGAATGAGAATAAGCAAACAATTTTGGAAAAACAATAAGATTGGAGAATTCATGTTATTTCAAGACAAAACAAAGTCATACCAATCAAGATACTGTGGTATTTGAGAATGCATAGTCATACTTTCTGTGTGTCAATGGAATAAAATACAAAGTTTAGTAATAGACCAATTCAAATATTTCCTGCTTTTTGACAAAAATAAAAAGGCAGTTCAACTGAGTAAGATTAGTCTTATCAACAACTAGTGTTTTGAACAATTGTACAACCGTATGCAAATTATGATTCAGGTTAACTCAAGGTGACTCATAGATGTAAATGTAAACCATAAAACTATACAATGTTTAGAAAAAAGCTAGGGAAAATTTATGTGACCTTGAGTTCTTAGGTTTAACACCAAAAGTGTAATCCATATAAGTAAAAAAAAAAAGAGAGAGAAGATAAATTGGACTTACCAAAATGAAAAAAATGCTTTTTCTTGAAAAGACATTAAGAGAACAAAGAGATACTACAGACAGCGTGAAAATACTTGCAAATTATATGTCTGACAGGGAACTTATATCCAGAATAAATGAAAAAGCTCTGAAGATAAATAAGAAAAAAATAAAAATAAAAATGGGCAAAACATTTGAACAGATGCCAAAGGTGATATACAGATGGCAAATAAGCACATAAAATGATGTTCAACATTATTAGCCATTAGAGAGGCAGAATCTAAAATCACTGTAAGACATCACTACCTACTTATTACAGTAACAATTTTTTTAAACCATAACACCAAGTGCCATTGAGAATATGAAGAAATTGAACTTTCATACATTGCTGGTGGAAATGCAGCATGGTAGAGCTCCTCTGGGAAAGTCTGGCAGTGTCTTTATAAAATACTGTATAAGTTGAACATAAGACCTAGCAATTCCACTTACAGGCATTTACCATAGATAAATTAAAACTTACTTCCTCACAAAAATCTGTACACAAATGTAAATAGCAGCCTTATTCATAATTTTTGAAAACTGGAAACAACTCAAATGTTCTTCAATAAGCAAAGGGTAAAATGTGGCATATCTATATAATGGAATACCATGAAGCAATAAATGACATCAAGAAACTAATGCACAAAAGAATATGCATGGATCTAAAAAATATGCTAAGTGGAGAGAAAACCAACTTAAAGGTTATATCCTGTATGATTCCATTCATGTGACATTCTGGATCATGCACAACTAACTATAGTGAGGGAGACGGGATGACTAGGGCCTTGGGATGGGGAAGGGTTTGACTTTGTAGGGACTCCTACCAAGAGAGGGTTTTTTGGGATGATAAAAATATTCTGTATCTTGACGGAGGCATTGGTTATTAGAATGTACATGTATGTTAAAACTCAGAATTGTACACCAGTAGAGTATATTTTATGTGAATTAAAAAAAATAATGTTTTAAATATCAGAAATTATAGAACCCACCTGTTGCCTTCATTGGGTAAATAGATAAAAAGCATGTGTTCAGACAGAAAGGCATTGTTTTTATGAATAGTCTGGACAGGAAGATAACTAGGGAGAGTAATGAGGGTATAAAATTACTCTTCTTATAACATACACTATATGAATTGACAAAGGAGATATGGAACAAAGAAAAAGACCACCACTTTGGTTCATCCAACCAAGAACGAATGGGCAGCTGACAGTGTTAGTGGCATTGGAATGGCCCTATTAATCATTCATTCAGTAAATATTTACGGAGAACTTACTGTGTTCCAGACTGTAATCCAGGTACCAGGAATAGAGCAGTGAACAAAATAAAGTCCCTTTCTTGGGGGCTCTTGTCTAATATGGCACAGGTGAGAAAAGGTGCTATGAAGATTTCAGCAGAGTAAGGGACACAGAGGGAAATGGGCAGGTGGTTTGGTCACTGGTGTGGAGTGCTCCCAGGGGAGTGATCTCTGCTCTGGTTGTGTCCATCTGACAAGGGGACACATGAGAAGAGACCTAAGATAAGCCAGCAGGAGGACAAGGGAATTGCGATTTTTTATCTGAGGGAACAAACAACAAAAGCTTTCAGAAAACCGTGGGCCTGGCAGGGCGCAGTGGCTCACGCCTGTAATCCCAGCTCTTTGGAAGGCCAAGGCAGGTGGATCACCTGAGTTCAAGACCAGCCTGACCAACATGGTGAAATTTCATCTCTACTAAAAATACAAATATCAGCCAAGCGTGGTGGCGTGCACTTGTAATCCCAGCTTCTCCGGAGGTTGAGGCAGGAGAATCGCTTGAACCGGGTGGTGGAGGTTGCAGTGAGTCAAGATCACGCCACTGCGCTACAGCCTGGGGAACAAGAGCGAAACTCCTTCTCCAGCAAAAAAATAAAACCGCGGGTCCCCCAAGTCCTGACAGCACAGAGGTCAGTGAGTCTGGAGCAGCGTGGGTGAAGGGGCCGTAGGGAAGGAAGTCAGGGATGAATAGGCATCCTATCAAGGAGGCAGTGAAGGGTCATCTTGAAGGCTAGAGCTTCCTCTCAGTGATGTGGTAAACCACCAAGGGCTGTGAGCAGAGAGGAGAGATGGAGTCTGAGTTATGTTCTGAAGAAATCATTCTGCATAATGTGTAGACACGAATATCTAAGACAGTAAGTGGAGAAACCGAGCAATTCTTTGGGGGCGGTCTCAGGAGCCTCCAGAGAGATACTGTGGACTGCACTGGAGCGGGAGCAGAGCAAGTCCTGAGAAGGGGTTGAGTTAGGATGCCCCTCAAAGTCAGATGCAAGAGAATCTCAGTGAAATGGAATGTGGCTGTGTGGTAGGGGTGGACTTCAAGGTTGGGAGCTGGAGTAACAAGGTGCCAAAGAGAGCCACTTAGTGAAGTGGGGCATGATTTGAGAGGGGTTTGGAGGAATCAGGAGTTCAATTTGACTGCTTTAAATATGAGATGATGATGAGACATCCATGAGGAAATGCTAAGTAGGCAGTGGGATTTGTGAGTCTGATGCTTGTTGTAGAAATCAGGGTTTGAGACAAAATTAGTGACTGGGTCATTTCAGATGGGAACTTGATCATAATAAATAATGTGTTAGAAGAATTACTTTGCTGTTTCATTAAAGTGAATTGGAGAGAACCTGAAAGTAGAGACCCGTAAGGAAACTCGTGCAGTTGTTTTGACTCTGGGAGGGAATGAGGCTTGGAATGTTTTAGCATCAGTGAACAAGGAGAGACAGTGGTCGTGAAGTTGGCCATTGAACCAAAGGGGAACACCTCAAATACATTTGTTTGTAGCCTTCAATGAACGAAATCTCTGTATGAGCAAAATGGTAGTCACCACTCAAGAATAGACTGAGGAGAAATGCCAAATGTGGGTGAGGGGCAGGAAGGCAGCAAAACACACTGCCATGTGTGCACCTATGCAACTATTTTGCACGCTCTGCACATGTACCCCAAAACCTAAAATGCAATAAAAAAGAAAAAAAAAGAAATGAAACTTTCAGAAGCTTAGCAGGAAGTTAGCCAATATTGTCTGTCTTAACACTTCTCTTCTCCAAGTAAGGGATGCCAAGCCAAGTTATCATTTGACCACTGCAGTTCTTTCTCCTGCTTGTTGCTTCATTATGAAAGCTACAGAACTGATGTAATTATTGCAAACTTCTTGATATTAAAGTTACTAAAATATGCTTGAGTAAAGAATAGTAAAATTATCTTTTTTGAATTCTTGACACATAATTGAATTGAATAATTGAATACGAAGTCATTTCTGAAATTAGGAAGAACTTCTTTTTTATGGTAGGACCATGCTGGATAATGGACCAAAAAAAAAAAAAAAATCCAAATCTTCACTAAGGATGCAGAAAGCCAATCTTAATTAACCCAACAATTACAACTTCTTCCCTTTTCCTCCCAACCTCTTTCAAGAAAAAGACATGAAAGCTGTCTGAGTTCGGTTCTGCTGCTATAACAAAATCCCTTAGGCTGGACAGCTTATAAATAACAAACATCTATGTTTTATCATTTTAAAGGCTCGAAAGTTTAAGATCAAGGCACCAGTGGACTTGGTGTCTGGTGAGGTCCTGTTCCACATTGATGGCAATTTCTTGCTGGGTCCTTAGAGGGCAGAATGGCAAAAGGAACCAAAATGGTGTCCTCACATTGCAGAAGAGATGGAAGGACCAGAAAACTCTCTAAAACCTCTTTTATGAGGGCATTAATTCCAGTCACCAGGGTAGAGCCCCTGTGGCTCCATCACTAACCAAAAGACGCCACCTCTTAACACTGTTTCATTGTTTTGCCATACATTTCTGAGAGGCACAGACATTCAAAGTATAGCAGAAACACCCGCACACACACAAAGACATCCCCCAACACACACACACACACACACACACACACACACACACACTTTTCCCATCATTATGTGATAATTATATTTAAAATGTGAAATATTTAGTAGAACAGAGCTGTATAGCAGGAAATTTAGATCTACATACTTAAGGGCTACTTAATGCTTTTCCTAAATATTTGTATAAACACAGCCAAAGAGTCCAGGCAATACTTTATTCCCAGATCAACTGAGGGTAAAGGAGTAGTCTGGAATAATATCCCTGCCATTGATATAAAATAAAGTAATGGCAGATAATAACTGTAAAGAAGTATATTTAGTCACCCTTCTGAAGAATGAGCTTTTATTTATTTGCCCCTCAACTTTCCAGCTGTCATTTGCCTAATTTGTTGAATAGCGCCATTCCCTATATGTGGAACTGAAGATTAAATTTACTCCTGGAAAGATGGGGGAAAGATCTGAGTATGTCCAAATAACTTCACACAACGAATTGAAAATGAAAGCATTTTTTTCCATTTCTGGTAAAAGTTCAAATCAAAAACTTAATATTTAGCTTAATTCGTGGGTCGTACCTCTACTGGTTTTACTGTAACAATTAAAACTGGAGATTCCAAGTCTCTTACTATCATCACACGTCACTTACTAGGTGATGTTGGTTCTGGCAATTCCAACCACCGTATTCCACAACTAATACATCTTGCAAAGTTCATGGAAAGACCATCGACAAAGTGTCTCATCCTGAAAGCTGGGCTGCAGACCATTTTTTATTTGCAATTAATTATCTCCAGCTGTTGGACAGCAAAGAAAGAACACTCTAACTTTAAGCATCGGATGAATATTCCTCATGTCCTGGGGTGCAAAGTTCATTTTGCTCATGTGAATTCCACAGAACTGGAAGGCAATTAAGCAGCATTTAAGCCAACATTCCCAGCTTTGCAGGAGAAAAAATGAGGCTCAGAGACACTGAGTTATATGCCCAAAGCCAAACTTCTTCTCATTAGTGGTTGATCCAGAACATACTCTGAGTCCAGAGGGTTTTTATGGTATGTTATACAGTATGTTTCTCTTAAGTTTTTCTTTCTTAATAATAAATTCTAGATAACCACAACCTACCCTCAGCTGTATATTGCTAAGAAATGCATGCAGAGTTGTGGTTATGTGTGTGTGTGGTTGGTGGTCATGGGAATGTCTCGGATGAAAGAGACAATGGCTATGAAGGAGTCACATGCATGAAGGTGAACGCTGAAATGCATTTTAGCCAGTGAGTACGTGTCCCATCAAATCGTTTCTGAGAGCTACTGAAGAGAACAAAATGGACATCTTGAGTTTTGTTTCTTCTCCCTGCTCTTGCCTCTTCTGAGAATGATGTAATGTGATGACTCGGACAAAGGGTGAGATTTTGGAGGGAAAATAGGAAAGGCAAAGGGACTGGGAGTCCCTAGAGTACACCCTTCATTACTAAGCACTGACTACAAATTACATTTGGAGAGGATTGAAACGCCATCAAAGCTTTAGGTAATAAGAGTCAAGAATTAATCACGTAAGCATTTTGCTCAGTCCCACAATTATAAGCTACTAGGTAACAACTAACTTTGTCTCAAAAAGCCCTCTAAGGTACTTGAGACACACCCATCATTAGTGGCACACATCGATGACCATCAGGTCGTTGCCCTTCATCGACTGCACAATGAGAAGCACTACATCTTCCATTTACAGCATTGGCTCTTTCTTCCAGGAGCTTGGCTGCAGCACTGATGAGCAATGAGATTACTTGAAGGAATCAAAGGCGAGTCTGCCTTCCACTCTCCAGCAGAGAACCACTGCAAAATTATGGTAAATTATGTTGGCACCTCTTCCCGCTGTTCCAAGCTCTCATCTGTAAAATGTTAACAGTAATCTGTGAAATGCAAACCATGCATTTTCTTGTGTTCTTACAGCATAGAGGGGATTCATGAGATCATGGTTACCAAAAAGCCTGCAGTTATTCTAGAGCTACTTGTGGCGGGGAGACCCACATCCCGGCCAGTCATAACCAGCCCTGTGGCTCTCTGCAAGCTCCCACTCCTATCCTCTGAATCAGCCACCTGGATATCACACTCTCTCACACACCTCTTACACCCCATGCTCACACCCACCTCACACCTGACAAAACACACACCTCACACCACATACATACACATACCTCATATCACACACGTGCTCACACACATACTTCACACCACACACCTCACACTACACATACACACCTCACACCACACACATGCCCACACACCTCACACATTGTTACACATACCTTACACCTCACACCACACACGCTAACACCCACACCTCACACCACACACTTTCACACACTCACACACCCACACATATCACACTCACCACACACCACACACACATACACATGTCCAAACCATACACATAGTATCACACACATACTCTCTCACGTATGCAGCACCCACACCCAAACACCCACACCTCACACCAGACACACACCCATACACACTCACATACACCTCACACCTCACACATATCATCTACACCACACACTACACACTATCACTCACACTCCCCATAAAATACCAGCACCACACCCCACACACACCTTACATCACACACACATCCCCACCACACACTACACACACTTGACACACACCACACACTACACACACTTCTCACACCATACCAACACCACACCCTACACACCCACACACCTCACACCACACACACCACATACTACACACACATCACATGCACCACACACTATACACACATCACATGCACCACACACTATCTCACATGCACTCCTCACACCATATCAACACCACACGCCCCACACACACCTCACACCACACACACATCACACACACCACATAATACACAATTTCACATGCACCCTCACACCATACCAACACCACAGCCCATACACTCACACACCTCACCCCACACACAATCACACACACACACACAATACACACTATCACACACACTCCTCACACCATACTCCCTCCACACACACTCTCACAGGCCACAAATGCTCCCTACACTGCAGCTGTGCCCCTGATGCTGTGGGCCAAGCTGCCCTCACCCTGAGGCTTAGGGGTGCCTCTGCCTTTGCCTGTGCGCTCTGTCCTCACCCAGCTCCTGGGTGCCTCTCCATCATCCTCAGAGCTCCTAGTCACATCCTGCAATCTCCATCCACCCTTGCCTGTTCCATGTGAGGTGCCTCCGTAGAATCCTGTGCATGGGTCTGCAAGAGCCCTTGACTGGTGGGATGGGGGGCGGGCATCTTGTTCACTGCTGGTTTTCTTCTCTACCTTGTCTTTATCTCCAGAACTCAGCATGTATTCAGTGTTCAACAAATTAGATAATCCATGAATGGTGACTGGTGATTGAGTGAAGGATGGAGTGGAATTTTTTGCACAAAGAGAATCACCTGGGAAGAGGCATTCCATAAACCTGGGATATTCTACCTTTAACCAGAAAACTCTCAGAAGTGATCGCTGGGAAAATTTATCCATCATCCAGTTAAACCAGCGAGCTTCGGTGAACTCAGCACCTCTCACTGCCACCAGTGTGAAATCCCCACCAAACACACACAAAAACATGCACACACATTCGCTCGCTCTCTCTGTCTTTCTCTTTCTCTCTCTCTCCGTCTATTTCCTGGGAAACATTGTAGTTATCCGCAAAGTCTTCACTTTTGGACAACACATTCACATACCATAAAACAACCACAGTATGAAGTCGTAACACAGATGGACTTAAACAGCAGAATGAGCGGGTGTCACTACTCAAAGGTAGCCTCTGCCTTTGAGCTGAGATCTGAGCGTGGCACCCTGTCTCTTTTTACATTGTTGAGATGTCTCTTCATTTCCACTCCAGTTTTCTTGCCAAGTATTTGCCTTTTATTTGGGGGCCTCTAATTTGAGTTCTTAACTGAGGGTTTTTAAATGCTCTTTTTTTGACAAATATGCTTATTTTGAAAAATTCTTACTTACCAAGTCCAAGAAACCCTTTAGCCAAGAATCATAAATGTTCAGTGTTTCTTGGGCTCTGACTTTTTGTTAAGCTCTTAGAGCACTCACTTCTGTCACATATTAACTCTCTCCCTCTCCCATCTTTCCCATGCAAGAAGCTGCCCCCTGTACCTGTTCTCTATCTGCTTCTGGGAATTTCAAATTGTGAATCTCTTGCATGTGACAACATTTAGGAATTCTTCTTTTTGTTTCAGTGTGGCATGTAATGCAAATGGTAGGCTAAATGGGAAAGAATACAAACTGCAAGTCACAAGTGGGTGTGCTGATCCAGCCACCTTCCCGTGGGAGTGCACAGAGCCACAGCTGCCCTGACTTCCCAGCATGAAGAGCGTCTGTGAGAGCGAGAAGATTATATTATTTCATTTGTTGAAGTAAATGCATCAGTTAGGACTCAGATTTTCGAATAATACCAACTCACCTCAAACTCTACAAGGCAAAGCTTATGAAGAAGATATTGGGAGGTCAGAGACTGAGGACAGGCTTGTGGCCGGGTCCCTGGCTCAGGTAGCAGCAGGACTTTCTCTCCCTCTCCCTGCATTCAGACACAGGCGATTCCTCCTCAGGACAGGTAGCTCCCTCTGCTTCTAGGTGTGCAGCGCCACCATCTCTTTCTGACCTTCATATCAGAAGATGGAAGCACCCAGAAAAGACTGATCCTAATTTTTCTGTCCTAAAACTTCTAAAGGGGGGATTTTCATTAACCCACACTGGGTTTCATGCCCACACTTGGACAAATAACCAATAACCAGGAAGTGAGGTTATCATCCTTTTATGGCGACTTGAGCAATAGTCACATGAATAGAGATTGAGCAGAGAAGTTTTTAGAAAGGGATGCTACATAAATTATAGTAGTTTTTGATGTGTCTAGAACAAAATAGTGTCTACCTCTGTGTTTCACAGATGTAATCAAGATGCGTCGTTAGTTATGCTTTAGCTTCCTCCCTCAACCTGGTTTATGCCAACTCCCTACTTCCCCTAACACACACACACACACACACACACACACACACACACATACACACACACAAAATGGGCGAAGAATCCATTCCCATATGTAGGCTAGAGAGTATGCCTTGGAAAACACTCGTCTACGTCATTAGTGTATTTAAAATTAATAACTTAAAAAATTCAAAACAAATGAAGCTCATTGGGAAATGCTAACCCGTGATCCCTAGACCCATTGGCTATTTTGTCTAAAACTTCATTAAATTCTTCTTATCTTACCCTGACTTCATGGTTTTTTTGTAAAGTATGCCTGAAAGCCCATAGAGATAATAGTGTCTGTGATTTCTGAAATAGTTACTTTTTCCTTCTCCTGTTTTTCAGTTGCTGAAATAGTTTCCATCAAATCTTCTCTGTCCACAGTTTACCCATCCAAAGATAGAGGTAGGTGAGGCAGAAATTTTATCATGATGGAAGAACCATGGTGAATAACATTGTATGTTAAGAGCAGGCTTAACTTGGTGATTTATTCCATTATTCTTAAAATCATTTGTGAGTATAGGAATAGAATTTTTATTATCAGACTTAGGGTCATCTCATAAGATCATTAGTTCACACAATGAAGTACAGAGGATATACAGGGATCAGAGGGAACCGTTTTGAACAAAACCATGCCCTTTCAGCCAGAAAGGGCAGAGACACAGATCTAGGAGACATTTAAAGTTATTTTTCCTGTGTCCCAGTTTCAGATAAGGCCTAAAGTAAAAGGTTTTGGCTAAGGCCCCGAAATCATTACATTATGTGCCAAGTCTGATCACATGATAAGAGAGGCCACTAGACAACCGATGAGTACCTTGCTAAGAAATTATACAATAGGTCCTTACAGCACCAGCCAATCACTCGCCTCCAGACTTCAAGAAATGGTAAATTATTCACTATGGAGCCTGAAGAGAACAGCAATTGGGATTCTATTGAAAATCAGTATTCCTATGCCCTGTGTTTTCCTGTCTCATAGGCAGAGGGATAAGTATATCTAAGCGAAGGTGGCATACAGGGAACAGCTTGGCACCTGCTTCCTAGAACACAAAGGACACAAGTACTTGTATCCTAATCATACCAGAGAACTGTAAACATGGGTGTTGGCTGGCTGCCTGGGGATGGCAGAGTGAGGGGAGGGGAAAATTGTAATGGCAGTGTTAAATAGGAAAGCTTGCAAAAGTTCTGTGGGCAAGAGGCCAACTCCATTGCAGAGTCTGAGTCCTCTTGAGAGAGACTCCAGCCAAGTGGACTGCTTGGAGGATGAGTTTAATTCAAGAAAGAATAAACCATAAGAAATAAGTCTTACAAAGACATCAAAGGCAGCCAATTGGAGAAGGAAGGACACACCCAGGAAAAGAGAACCCAGTGATACAGTTGGTCTTCAAAAAAAATCAGCATGTCCCCTAGGAAAGAAAGAATCCAACTCTTAGAATCCCAAGACCCAGATAAGTAAGATAGTTTCTCTTCCTTACCTCTCTTCCCAGCCCTCAACCAAAATCTTGGACAGATTCCAAAGCAGCAATGAGTAGAAGAGGATGTGAGGCTAGAAAGAGAAAAGATACCAGCGCTGACCCCTTCCTACTGCAGGCTTCCCAAGGTGAGCTTGGCCTTGTGTGCCAATGGAATCAGGATGTGAGTGTGGACATTACATTGAACTGGAGTTTAGTAACTTGGAAAACGAAAACTCTTCTGCCTTTACCTGAAAATGATTGGAAATCACAAAACATGTCAGCATCCCCTTAAAATGCTCGCAAATATGTGTTCTTTGTGGGAGATAAAAACCTACTTATAAGATGTAGTTCTTACTATCAAGAAACTTTGAGTATAGTAGACAGGACACAAGAGATAAATAAAGCTCGGTGTTGCCAGATGAATGAGGACAAATTCTAGAGCAATGGGGGAGTTAAAAGAATCCAGAGGAAGGAGCAAGTACTTCTTGCCAGATTTTTAGCAGGGCTTCAATGAGGAGGCAGATTTTAGCTGAGCCCTACATTGTGGGAAAAAGCTGGACACTTAGAGTGGGAAGATACATCCCAGCAAAGGATGTGTAAGAGCCAAATAATGGGGAAAGATGTGGGGAGCAGAGTCCCAGGCATGGTGTCTCTGGTCTGACAGCAGTGGTAGGTGGGAAGGAGGAGTGGCCGAGCAGAGGCTCCGCTACTGCTCCTCACAAGGCATAGCTATGCTGCCCCACCAGGTGGGACACTGGAGCCACTCCTGCTGAACAGGAAAGGCACGGTACTGAGCCTTCTATTGAGGTCTGTGCTGCAAATCTAAATACCAAGAGTGCATATTTTAATGAACCCTTGCAATTTGAAGAAGAAACAATGAACAAAAACAAGTCTTGAGATCTATACCTTCCCTGTCAGAAATGTAACTAGGGCAACCCCACCATAATCTCAGGACCAAGTTTGGAGTCTGTTCAAGAGGGTCTTGAACTGGCAAGTATGATTAGAACCCCGAATTTCAAACATTATATCATCATGCCTTTCAGCATCAGTAGCATTAACTATATTGCATATGTTTCATGCTAAATATGAATATTACATTCAATCAGATTTAGTCACCTCAAATGAAATCATCTAAAATCCCTAAGATTTCTGAGAATGCTAATCCAGTTACCTCTAATACCTATACATTTATTTGAAACCATTGAATGATTTTCACTTCTCTCTGTGTAATTTTACTCATCCATCCATCTATTTCTCCATCTATCTTCCAGAAGTATAGGCAAGAGTTATCTTATAAGTGCATCTCTTCACTATGGAAAAGTTCTCCTGTTTGTATGGACAGATAAGACCAGCAGGCTTCCCTAGCGCTGAAGGAATGTTTGACGTTGAACTTTATTTTAAATTTGTGCTCTACCACCATCAGTCAGGTGGAACAAAGCGATTCTTTGCTTGACATGCAGCCTTCTGGAGGGGGTTGAGCTGGTCTGCATAGGAAGGGATTAAAACTCCCCTTCTTTCAAACGTTTAATGTTAAGGCTACCAGTTAGAATATATAATGGAAAATAAATGTATCTGTACCAAACACAATTTATTGTCCTACATTCAATAACAAAAGTTCACAGATCAATTTTTTATTACTAATGCAGAAGTGAGAGTTGAACTAGTAATATTGTCCTATTGTACCTTTCTGTCTAGATCTTTTGTTCCACATTCTTGGATCACTCAGAACTGAAAATAATTATGTTGATAAAGGTGCTCAAAGAATAAGACTTTTCTTTTAGAAAAGTGAGGATTAATATCAACCCCTGATTGAGTGACTGTCACCCACTGGATTTCCAGTATGTATTAAAAGTGGTCGAAAAAATCTTTTGATACTAACTTAGCACAAATAAGTACAGATCTCCTGAATAAGTAATGTTTTTTAAAAATACATTTTATAGCCAGGTGCAGTGGCTTACGCCTGTAATCCCAGCACTTCGGGAGGCCGAGATGGGAGGTTCACGAGATCAGGATATCGAGACCCTTCTGGCCAACATGGTGAAACCCCGTCTCTACTAAAGGCTGGATGTGGTGGCGTGTGCCTATAATCCCAGCTACTTGGGAGACTGAGGCAGGGGAATCACTTGAACCCAGGAGGAGGAGAGTGCAGTGAGCTGAGATCACCCCACTGCACTCCAGTGTGGTAAGACTCCATCCCCCCCAAAAAATACATTTTATAAGAGCCAAATTTGGAGCCACCTGATCAGTAACACCCTTCTACCAAAAGCATGACCCTGAATATCACCAGTAGATGCCAGTTCTCCGATTATACCACCTCTATCTCCTACCTGAGCCGCAGAGAATCTGAGGCAAGAGCAAGAGGTGACATAACTAGCCCAAGACAAAATTTACATACATGGATAATTAGGTGAATACAGGTTAATTACAGGGTACTTAACACTGCAGGTTCTCTTGAATAGTGATAATTATCCCTGTATATGAAATTCCTTTCATAAAGTAGATACCAATTATCTCTGTGGTACTTCACATCTTAGAATCACGTTGGAGAATAAGTCAGCCATAGTGAGGGACTGTCTTATAAATGGTCTGAAGTCTTAAGCCATGTTAAATTACTTATTTTTAAAGCACTTGAAATTTATCCCATTATGATATAAGCCATATTTATTATAGAAATGTATTCTTATGATTAAAAGTGTTCCTTTTTCTTTTTACAAAAAAAATCAATCAAAAAACCATGAGAACATTTGTGACATCCTAGCCAGAGGACCCCCAAGTTTGAAATGGAAGCATTATGTTCATCTTGCCAGATAGACTATTATAGGCCATGTCTTTCAAACTTTTTTCAACCTCCTCCTCCCACAATTTAAAATGTCAAGAATGAATTTTGATTCTACACTAGAAAGACATTTCTAGAATATAGTTGATTTGTGCCATCTACAAAATCAAAGAAAGGAAATAAATGAATGTTTTCCAGCTTTTTCTCCACTCTGAGACTTAATTTCTTTACATCCTTGACAACTGAATGCCCAACCACAATGGTGAAATGAAGGGAAATTAATATCATCTTCCACCAGTAGGATCCATTTCTTGAAGATACTCTCTTTGAGAAAATCTCTTTGAGATTTTTCTTAGCATTCCAGGCATTTCAAGACTTGGAAAATGATCATTTCCCTAAATCCAATCGAAGTGGATGAGAGGGAGAGTGAAATATGAAAGTGGGCAGTGGTTGTGAGTCCTGGAGTGAAACATGCTCTCATCATGTCTTCAGGATGTCAAAATAAATCTTTAACATAAAATGGTAAGATTTTAGTACATATTTGAACCTTTCGATTATGCTTCCTTATTTTGTAAATGCCAGAGTGAAAACAAATTGTATGGATGAATTTGATAACAAATACAGGATAATATTCTGCCTCGTTTAATCATTTGATCCTATTTACTATTTTTTTTTCAATTGTGCAACACATTTGCTTTTATTTCTTTTTTTTTAAATTTTTTATTGGATTTTAGGTTTTGGGGTACATGAACAGAGCATGCAGGACAGTTGCGTAGGTACACACATGGCAGTGTGCTTTGCTTTCCTTTTCCCCTTCACCCACATTTGGCATTTCTCCCCAGGCTATCCCTCCCCACCTCCCCCTCCCACTGGCCCTCCCCTTTTCCCCCCAATAGACCCCAGTGTTTAGTACTCCCCTTTCTGTGTCCATGTGTTATTTACTATTTTTAGTGACAAACTCAAGCCCTGATTTCCTGGTGCCACAGCTTCACATTTCAAGAAAGAAAGTAAAAATCAAAATGACAACATGCCCAGGAATTGCCCACAACATATCCAAAAATAAATTTTCAATAACAGCTATTATCTTCAAAGTTTATGCAGTTCTGAAAAATGAGGTTTGGATTAAAACAAGTCTGGTGCTACGTTAGAAAGACACAGGTAATCAGATGGTGTCAAAATGAAGCATTATCAATGCAATGATAAAGTTATTTCAACTGAGACCTCTATTCAGAGGTCATGCAATGAGTTCTAAGATAGAGCAAATCAACCACAAAGCATGGTCAGGCAAAAAGGGATGCAGAAGGAGATATTGCTGCCTGATAAGCTCCCTTTACCCTAAAGTGGACCTTGGCTGATGGCCAGGGTTAGCGTGAGTCCATTAACCACTCCTTCAACACATCAACAGTCCAAACTGCAAGGATGGCTCCAAAGAAGCAAGTGTGTGGATCAATCCAAATGCTTGAAGCACTTTGGGGGAAGGAACAAATCAAAAGGAAGGGCGGTTGATTATGCAAGTGTGGGTTAAGATGCAGAGATACAGGGGAACTTTTATTATTTATAGCCAATAAGTACACATCTTCATGAATCACAGTTTTGTCCCCCATTCTAATCCTTTGCTACATTCTAAAATGACTGAAAAATATTGAGCTTTTCAATCAGTTGCAGGGCTTCTTTTTCCTAATCCATAATTACATTATTAAAAGAGCTTTTGAAATATTGAGAATTACAGCTTTGGAAGTTCTTTTAAGAACTCATCTTAAAGATTTTCATGGTTTCTCAGTGCCCATTTTTCCTAACACACAGGAACCACTACTGTAGGCATGACTAGCACATATGATTGTTCACAGGACCAAGGCTTCTTTACTACAGAACTGACAGTGGAAAATGTTTTATCATCTTCAAGCATTATTTCTCAGGCATGGAGCCAATAAGAAGTGAAATGGAATCAGAAAGCTTCTCTTTGGTATCCTTCCCCACCTTCCATCAGTGCCTGCTTCTCTCCCCTCCCTGATGCCTACTTGTCTTTGTTCTCTAGTCACTCAGTTGGGCAAGCCAAGCCCACACCACAATTACCCATGTTCCAAAAGCTCAGAGACCTGTACAAACTGTGTCTCCCTCTCTGTGTGGGAAAAGATGATATTGTCCATTGCTATGTCCCCTGCTGGCATGTGGACCATATCCACCGTGCATATACCTCTGGGAGACCTAGCAATGAGGTCCAGTAGGTGCCCACTCAGGGTTTGGGTAAGACCAAGAGGCCGCTATGAGGCTGCCCTCTCTTACTCCAGCACCAATGGTGAAGCCCAGACTTTTTGATTACTGCCAATGCCCTGCCCTAAATTCCTCTTGCAAGGCCTACCTAGAGTTTTTTTCTGCTCTCCTTTAATTCTCCTTCTCTCTCATATCCACTCATATTGACATATTGATTATTTTACCTGCAACAGCATCCCTTGGGCAATATGCAAATATATTTAACTCTAAGGCTACCTTTCCCCTAAAACTTGCAGAAATGACATAAAAACAAATATAATTATCTGCAATCGCATAAAGTGGTAGATATATGCTACACCAAGGAACTTAAAACAAAAAATTAACATACACTAAAAACTTAGCATGATTCAGGAGAGTAACTGGAGAAAGAATCTAATGAGTGACAGAAGAAACCAAAAGGAGTAGGTATTTCCATTGCAGTTAGATGGGAATTTGATTTTTACAAAGTAGAAAGAAAGCAAGCAACAGAACAGAGCTGCGTCAGAGAGATAAAATCTAACAAAGAGGAGATACCAGCCAATTCATCCCAAATGGAGAGGAGCATGATGGCTGCTTTCCATTTGGGATGAATTGGCTAGGATTATTGAGAAGGCCTAACACTAATTAGAAACAGAGCATGAACTGGAAGATTTTTCATTTCACTCCTTCAGTATGAGACACATCAAAATTCCAGTTTCCAAACGACTGCTTCTGTTCATATTTCTTCACTCTTATGAGTGCATTCCAAGTTTCTAACTGCCACCTCTCCAAACTCTCGATTCAATTCTTCTGCACATTTATTTCAACATTTCATTGTTCTCTTGAAAGAGGGAGGAACAGTATCTGTTTATGCATGTTCTGTTTTAATCGATTTGTCTCAGCAATTATTATTATTTTTACTCCAGAGGATGCTAAAGAGACTGCTGCTTTTGTGAGAGGAGTGTGCTAGACGCCTGTGGAATGCAGCTCTCTCCCACTGCCACTCTTGGAGGGTTCCCCAGAGACTTTCCTGTATGAGTGAAAAGATAGGATCCTATGGCCTTGGGGCTTGATTTCTAAGACCTGTTTTAAGACCAGGCATCCCTTCCTCTTTTCTAGATTGCTCTATGACTGATCATTGACATGGAGCAAACCTAGAAAAAAACCTGAAGGCAGCCTGGTTGTGGTGAACATGGCTGGGAGGCTTCCTGCCGGTCCCAACCAAAATTCACAGGGAGCACCAGCTCTCTAACCCTACCAGTGAGCCATTGTCACAGCACTTCAGCTGTTCTCTTGAAAGCTATTCTTCAAGATTTGCAAATGATTGTTGAAGGTGACATTGATTGTTTTTACATTGCTACATTCTGGAAATTCATAAATCCAATGTGGAAGTAATATGCTAAGCAGAAACCATTGATTCACTGAAAAAATAGCAGGTAATCTTCAGCCAAATTGAACTAGCAAGCAAATGATTTTTCTTCCTTTTTCTCCCTTCTTTCTTTCTTTTGGATTCCACTAGTCAAAATCATTCACTCCTAAATATTTCTTAAGCATATATTATGTTTTGGGCACTGCCTGGGCAGTAGGAATAAAACAGAAAGTGAGACAGATTGGGAACAAGGGGATAGACTATGCCCATATCTGGGGAAGATAATTCCAGGCAGAGGAAGCAGCAAATGCAAACGCTGCAGGAGGTGAGCTATGCCTGGCGTATACTGGGAACAATGAAGGAGCCAGGCTCATCAGGGAGAGGGACAAGGTCAGACTCGTCAGGGAGAGGGAGGCTACTGGAGGGACTTTGGTTTTCATTTCACATGAGACGGGAAGCCCTCAGCAGGTTTGATGCAGGGATCTCTGAGGCTGCTGTGTGAAGACGGGATCTTAGAGAGGCTACGCCGGTTGCATTTTGTAACCATCCTCATTTTTAAAACTTTTTAAAAACTCCACAGCTTCTGCACGGCAAAAGAAACAGTCACTAGAGTGAATCGGCAACCAACAGAATGGGAAAAAATTTTTGCAGTTTACCCATCTGACAAAGGGATGATATCCAGAATTTACCAAGAACTCAAACAGATTTACAGGAAAAAAACAAACAAGCCCATTCAAAAGTGGGCAAAGGATATGAATAGACACTTTACAAAAGAAGACATATATGAGGCCAACAATCATATGAAAAAATGCTCATCGTCACTGGTCATCAGAGAGATGGAAATCAAAACCACATTGAGATACCATCTCACGCCAGTTAGAATGGCGATCATTAAAAAATCTGGAGACAACAGATGCTGGAGAGGATGTGGAGAAAAAGAAACACTTTTACACTGTTGGTGGGAGTGTAAATTAGTTCAATCACTGTGGAAGACAGTGTGGCGATTCCTCAAGGCCTTAGAAATAGAAATTCCATTTGACCCAGCAATCCCATTACTGGGTATATATCCAAAAGACTATAAGTCGTTCTACTATAAGGACACATGTACACGAATGTTCATTGCAGCACTGTTTACAATAGCAAAGACCTGGAATCAACCCAAATGCCCATTGATGATAGACTGGATTGGAAAAATGTGGCACATATACACCATGGAATATTATGCAGCAATCAGAAATGATGAGTTTGTGTCATTTGTAGGGACATGGATGAATCTGGAGAACATCATCCTCAGCAAACTGACACAAGAACAGAAAATGAAACACCGCATATTCTCACTCATAGGTGGGTGATGAAAAATGAGAACGCATGGACACAGAGAGAAGAGTACTAAACACTGGGGTCTATTGGAAGGAAATGGGGAGGGCTAGTGGGAGGGGGAGGTGGGGAGGGATAGCCTGGGGAGAAATGCCAAATGTGGGTGAAGGGGAGAAAGGAAGCAAAACACACTGCCATGTGTGTACCTATGCAACTGTCTTTCATGTTCTGCACATGTACCCCCAAACCTAAAATGCAATAAAAAATTAAAAAAAAAATCTTTTGTTACATTGCATGTGTCAAATCACATAGTTGTGTTCTTTGAATATCTGAAATGATATAAAGTATAGCCAGGCTGAAGTAATCAGTGATTAAAACCCAAACTCCAAATTATCTCTAAAAACAAAAAAGCTACTTTTGTTTTCAAGTTACAGCAAAGATTTGATTAGCCCTGAGGAATAAAATGTGCTGATTAATTCACTTTTTTCATTAACTGATGAGTTAATCTGATGAGAAAACAAATAGGAAAGAAAACTATCCCTCTCCCTGCCTTTAACCAGCAAAATATATGAAACATAATTAAGGCTATTGTGATGGTAGAATGTTGCTCATGCTTCAAGTCAGTGTTGGAAATACGTGAAGTGACAGATGGTTCCTGATCTGGGACGATGAAAAGACAAGCTTGGGGGGCCAGGCATGGTGGCTCACACATGTAATCCCAGCACTTTGGAAGGCTAAGGCAGGCAAATCACTTGAAGTTAGGAGTTCGAGGCCATCCTGGCCAACATGGCGAAAGCTGAATTCTACTAAAAATACAAAAAATTAGCCAAATGTGGTTGCACATGTCTGAAATCCCAGCTACTT